>NC_138550.1:1986842-2013981 GCF_964273705.1 Natrix helvetica | reverse complement strand
TGTTGGATCCTCTCTAGGGTTTTCTCTGATACCCCTCAGTCTAACAGCGTACTCCATAGATCTGAATTGCATCATGATAATCTCCTTATCCATCCTCTGCATATTCCCCTCCATTTCAACAAATTTCAAATCTGTTTCCTTCGTTTTAGTTTCCAAATCCAAAGCCAGATGATTAACTTTGCTGTCCACCTTAAGAACAACTTCTGACAGACCTGTAGCTAAAGTGTGTAATTTTTTATCAAGTTGATCATGTTTTTTAATGGTATCCTGAACCATTTCTTTAACCTCCTTAATTTCTTTGCGTAAAAAAGCATTTTCTTCCCTTATAAAGTCCTTGAAATCCTGATAATTTATTGTGGCACCTGGTGAAGCTTTTTTTTCCGTTGCCATAATTAATAATTCTTACAGCCGCCTCTAGCTGTCACCATTCAATTAACTTTCGTTTTCCTTAGGTATTCAGCTGTAAATTAATACTTGCAAATGTTTCTTTCTAAGTTGCTCGAAATTAAAACTTTGACATTTAAGTAGTTCAGGTTATGTAAACTGGCTTAAAGATTGTTAATAGTTAGGGTTGTTTCAGCCGTTCCGCCTTTATTGCCCCAGCTATCAGCAGGTAATTAGCTTTCGTTTTCTGTAGGTTTTCAGCTATAAATCAACGCCATTTTGAATCCTTTGTTCTAAGCCCACGCCTCTCGAACTCAGCAGTAGTGTTCTTTTTAAAGAGATTTCTTTTTTTTTTTTTTTTTTTTTTCTTCCCCCAATTAAAACTTAAAATACTTGCAAAAGTCTTGCTTCCTTCTTGGGATGTTAAGATGTTAAGATGTTAAGGCTGTTCCCGGCGACTGGTTCTGCTTTTTTAGCAGAGGTTATCAAAAAGGCAGGAGAATACAACAACTGCGAAGGGGGGCAAACCTCGTCAGACTCCGGACTCCGGAGGGTACACAAGGGCTCAACCCAGCAGCTGAATCTCTCCCTCATAAATTCCAAGAATTTACGAGTGTCCGAGGTGTTAAAGATCGTAAAAAAACACCTCTAACTGTCTCTTGATCTGACAGGCTAAAAAAAAGCCTGCCATCGGCACCGGGAACAAACCGGAAGCCAGTTTCTCACACTTATGACTGTTGCAGCATCCCTCTGGTCACGTGAACAAAATTCAAAAGTCTGGCAACTCATATTTATGACGGTCATAAGTCACTTTTTTCCAGTGTCATCCTAATTTTGAACGGTGCCTAAATGAGCTGTTGTTGGTCAAGGATTACCTGTACGTGAAACCTGAAAGTTTATATTATTATTACTATTATTATTACTACTATTATTATTATATACTTTATTCATTAAACTTGAAACTCAGCCAACTGGACATTCAAAAATGCATTACAAATACCAGTGACTTGTGCTAATGGTTGATACGGTTTGCTGCCAGCGTCCTAGGGATCAATCAAGGACCTTCTTAAAATAATTGATGTTCCGAGTAGTGCAGTTTTTTGCAATTCCGCTGGTGTTATTGCAGGAAGCTGCAATTTGTGGATGTATCTTGTAAAATTCAGTGACGTGCAGTGAGGTGTATGACTGGTGAGGCTGGTGATGTCATCAAACCGCGTGGTTGCTCCGATCGCACGGGTGCAGCCCGACCGGAGAAGTTTCTCTTCTCAGAAATGTCAGAAAGGGACAGGCAGGCTGCCACAGCTCCACTGAGAAGACATTTCTGAGAAGAGAAACTTCTCCTTTCTCCTCCTTCCCCCACTCCCTTCTAGCACTGATGATGTTACCTAGGCATTTTTTGCATCGCGCGAGCCCGGGATCCTTGCAAGGGGAATGGGATCACATGTGCAGGAGGCTCCTCAGCGCCAGCCTAAGATCAGCGCAGCCGCGGTCCCCTTCCCCTGCACACGTGGTCCCATTCCCCTCCTTCCTGAGCCAACATGAAGGGGACCACGGCTGCGCTGATCTTAGGCTGGAGCTGAGGAGCCTCCTGCACATGTGATCCCATTCCCCTTGCAAGGATCCCGGGCTCACCCGATGCAAAAAAATGGCAAGATCGGCGCACTTAGGGCTGCTGCTGCGATGTCCAGGGAGGCTAAACCAAGCCGTGCGCCTCTCCCAGTCACTTTCGCAGCTTCCCGGAGTAATTTGTTTTTATTTTCATGATGAGAGCTGTGAGGCTCTGCCTCCCCTGCCTCCCCTGACTGCACGTCACTAGTAAAATTCTTGGACATGGTGCCAAGTGCCCCGAAGACAGTGGGCATCACATGTTTCATCTATTATTATTATTATTGCATCAACAGAAGTGTTGTTGTTATTATTATTATTGTTGTTGTTGTTGTTGTTATTATTATTATTATTATTATTATTATTATTATTATTATTATTATTATTATTATTATTATGGTAATCTTTGGTGAGATTCACAGCCTTTGGGGCTGGTTGGTAGCACAAAAGTTCAAGTCCTAACCAAAGACTAGGAACTGTTAAGGTGTTGTTGTTGTTGTTGTTGTTGTTGTTGTTGTTGTTGTTGTTACCAAAGTCCGCTGCAGGTAGAGAGGACGACTTGGGAATTTGGGACTCCTTCCACATATCCACTGTAATAGCAATTCTCCTGGAAAGACAGTGGGGGAAAAACCAACCACATTTTCAGAATAAATTCAGATAGAAAGAATTGGCTCAGCTGATAATATTCCAAAGACAAGATTTTTGCCTCATTCCCTTTGGAAGAATCAAATTTGTATAAGCAGTGGTGAGGAAATAAAAGCTTAGGACTTACAATACAATACAATACAATAGCAGAGTTGGAAGGGACCTTGGAGGTCTTCTAGTCCAACCCCCTGCCTAGGCAGGACTTTTGTCACCTCTTCCAGCTCTATTCTGATTCTAAATTCCAGACTGGTTTGGACAAACCTCAGCAGCACTTTTTCATGCAGCTGTTGATAAAAGGTTCCCCTCGCACATACATGCTAGTCCTTCCCAGCTCTAGGGGGTGCTGCTCATCTACGTTTCAAAGCCGAAGAACCAGCTCTGCCCGAAGACGTCTCCGTGGTCATGTGGCCGGCAGGACTCAATGCCAAAAGCGTGTGAAACACTTTTCCCTTCCCACCAAAGGTGGTTCCTATTTTTCTACTTGCATTTTTTACCTGCTTTCGAACTGCTAGGTTGGCAGAAGCTGGGAGAAGTCACAGGAGCTCACTCCATTACGTGGCGCTGGGGATTCGAACCGCCAAACTGCCGACCTTTCTGATTGGCAAGCTCAGTGTCTTAGCCCCTGAGCCACTGTGTCCCTTGCTTTTCAGCTACTAACTATGGAATAATGTTAATACCCGAGGTGTGGTCGTTCCGGGTTCTGGTTGTGTAAGTGAACGAAAAGAAAGCTAAAGTTTTGATTGGAACACAGAAACCTGCAAGAAGTTCATTTAGCGACTGTTCAAAGTTACAACGGCACTGAAAAAAAGAGGACATGACCGTTTTTCACACTTACGACCGTTGCAACATCCTAATGGTCACGTCCTCAAAATTCAGACGCTTGGTAACTAACTCACATTTATGACGGGCTGCAGTGTCCCCAGGGTCACGTGATCCCACTTTGTGACCTTCTGATGGGCAAAGTCAATGGGGAAGCCAGATTCACTTAGCAGTAACCGTGAGTAACCGTGTTACTCACGCAAATGACTGCAGTGATTCACTTAACAAACTTGTCCAGAAAAGTTGTACAACGGGGCAAAATCACGGAACAGATTTCTCACTCAGCAACATAAATTTGGGGCCCCATGGTGGTCGTAAGTCGAAGACTGCCTGCCCTAGACTTATGGGCCATAAAAGACACCAATAGAATTATTCTGTATTGTCCTGCCTAAATCTTACCTGGATATACGGATATTCTGCAACCAGTTCTCCCTTCACATTGTAAGTATAAATCAGCATGTTTTCCCTGGCAAAGAATCTGAAAAAGTAAGAACAAAAAAAATGGAATTTAGCAGGGATGGGCCTTTTATATACAGCATATTACATAGCAAGGCAAGCTACGATGAGGGATGATTTAAAAAATAATCCAAAATATTGAAAGGGAAATAAAGAGTAATTGCAGCTGTGCAAAGTCTATTACAAAAGTATTTTAAGTAGCAATTATCAGTTCAGAAAATAAAAAGACCTAGGATCATATCTGTTAGATACTTGTTCTAACTACAGTGGTTTCCACCAAGGTCCTCTGTTCCGGCGGGAACAGAGGTGTAATCCTATTGGTCGAAGGGTCTGACAGCTCCCTATAAAAGGATGGATTTTTAGTTGGATTGTTCTCACTTGTTGTATTGAATAAAGAGCTGTTGTTACCGTTAAGCCTGTGTGTGCCTATCCATTACCCAATCTAACAATGTCCCCATCGGAGACTGAATCTGGAGAAGAAGATGAGCTGAAACTGGAGCCAACTGGAGATCGAGGGGCTTCGTTGGCTTGGGGAGAAAATGGGGAGGAGCAGGCAAAGTCAGGCCAGGGCCTTTCAGGATTCGGATGCTTGCAGGCAGGGAGGAAAGGGGGCAGGATGACCAGAAGAGGCTAAGCAATGAAAATGAGAGACAGAGCTCAGGCGAGGAGCAAGGACCACCCACTCCTGATCCAAGAGCATGGAGAGTAGAGAGAAGGCGAGAACAGTGCAGGCTGACCCAACTACTTGGGAGGAAAGTACTCCGTCCAAGGGTGAAATGCTACCAGTTTGGGGCAGTTCGCCCGAACCAGTAGTAAAAAATAAAAATAAAAAGTTTTTTTAAAAATGTTCCGATGATCGTACATCACACAGCTGATCTTTGGAACTTTTTAAAAAACTTTTAAAGCATTTTTTTTACTACAGGTTCTCCGAAAACATGGGGGGGGGCGTTTTTGCTCCCAGCAAAGGCTTGCTAGGCCAAAAATGGGGGGTGCTGAGAAAGGAAGGAAGGAAGGAAAAGAAAGAAGGGAGAAAGAAAGAGAAAGAAAGGAGAAAGAAAGAGAGAGAAAGAAAGAAATGGAAAGAAGGAAGAGAGAAAGAAAGAGAAAAGGAAGAAAAAGAAAGGGAGGGAGGCAAAAAGGAGAGGAAGGAAGGACTGCAAACCACTAGAAGCAGTTTAGAGGATAATCCAGAGCTGGAAGGGACCTGGAGATCATCTAGTCCAACCCTGCTCCAGCAGGACATTGTTAAAGTGAGTTTCTGTCTTTTGATCCCCCCAGTCACATGACTACATAGCCACGCCCACCACCAAGCCACGCCCACAGAACTGCTAGTAAATTTTTTTGGATGGAAACTAATCAAGGAGAAAAGGCACCTGGAATTAAGGAGTAACTTCCTGACAGTGAGGACAATTCACCAGTGGAACAGCTGGCCACTAGAAGTTGCAAATTATGCTCCATCACTGGAGATATTTAAGAAAAGATTGGACAACCGATTGTCTGAAATGGTATAGGGCAGGGGTGTCCAAACTTGAGAACTTTAAGACTTGTGGACTTCAACTCCCAGAATTCCCCAGCCAGCCATGCTGGCTGGGGAATTCTGGGAATTGAAGTCCACAAGTCTTAAAGTTCTCAAGTTTGGACACCCCTGGTATAGGGCTTCCTGCCTGAGCAGTGGGTTGGACTAGAAGACCTTCGAGGTCCCTTCCAGCCCTATGATTCTACGTATTGTCTTCATTACATTCACACTTCCCAATTATGGTTTTTGATGAGGCTTTTAAAAAATGTTTTATTTTTATGTTTTATGACATAAAAGAGTTGCTTTTCTTAAATCTAGAAGGAGAGAAAAACAATTAGTCCATCCATCCACACGATCCATTAAAAGGAAGCGGCCACTTACTGTTGTTTCAGATGCACAATTCTGTATTGTCTTTCCACTTTAATCATGTAACTCAAATGCACCTGAAGTGAGATGGACAAAAATGCAGAACGGTTCATTACTATTTTGATCCTCCAATTCTTGCCTTCGGGGCCACTTTGAATAACGATTCATGTCGATTCACAGGGTGAATATATATCCCTATCTCTATCTCTATCTCTGTCCCTATCTCTTTAGAACTCTCTATATCTATCTATCTATCTATCTATCTATCTATCTATCTATCTATCTATCTATCTATCTATCTATCTATCTATCATCTATCTATCTATGTAATTCAGCAGGTTCTGATAGGTTCCAGAGAACCGGTAGCAGAAATTTTGAGTAGTTCAGAGAACTGGCAAATCCTTTCCCCAGGAGTGGGGAGGGAATGAGGATTTTGCAGTATCCTTCCCCTGCCACACACACCAAGCCACACCCACAGAACCGGTAGTAAAAAAAAATAGAATTTTACCACTGATATATATATATATATCTTGTGGTGGGATTCAAACATTTTTACTACTGGTTCTGTGGGCATGGCTTGGTAGGTGTGGCAGGGGAAGGATACTGCAAAATCCCCATTCCTTCCCGATCAGCCGGGATCTCGGGAGGCAGAGGATAGATGGGGGCGAGGCCAGCCAGAGGTGGTATTTGCTGATTCCCCGAACTACTCAAAATTTCCGCTACCATTTCTCCAGAACTGGTCAAAACCTGCTGAATATCACCTCTGATGTGTGTGTGTGTAGTATATATAGAGTATGTATATGTTTGTGTTGTATTTGTGCTGATAAATAAATAAAGGGAGACTAGTATAGATCTATTTCAAGCTATTTAGCTCTCATCAGCTAGCCATACCCTTACTGGGATTTGAACCTATTTGAACCTATATATGTATATACACACACACACATATACACACACATATACACAGGACTCCAGAACTTCCAAAGACAGACAGACAGACAGACAGACAGACAGACAGACAGACACACACACACACACACACACACACACACACACACACAGCTTCATTTTAAAGTTGTATGGCGTCGGCCACCCAGAATCACCTTGTGGCAAGATAGGGAGCAAACAAATTAAACAAACAAGCAAGTAAGCAAGCAAATAAATACATTTAATCCATGGAATTTGAGACTAAAGAAATTTCCATGTTAAAAGTTTGCACGGTCTGCAGAGTGCCATTTATGGCCGTAGTACAGTATTGCTCTTTTTTTTAAAATAACCTTTTTATTATTTCTGACTTTTATTGGTTTTTCACAATCAAGCAGGATTGCTTTGCATCTTAGAGCAAAACATAAACCATGGTTTATAAGTGGCAAATAGCTAAGATCTTCCAAAACCAATTAGTTAGAACCAAGAACGCCCCGTGAAGCCAATTATCTTTGCAAATCTCCTCAGGGTGATTCATTCATTTCTTGGTTTGGCTGAACCAAGTACATGAAAAAGTAACCATGGTGGCTTGACAACTAACTATGGATAATGGTTATGTGAAAATCAGGCAGAGACGGGCAGGATAATGTGGTTTTCCTGGTTTTGAATCAAAACGAAACTTACTTTGCTGTTGTAAAGAGAGGTTGTTTCCAGCTGCAGGGGCTCTATGACTTCTGAGTAAAGATATGTTGCAGACGTGCGGACGAAACCTAAAAAAGAAATATAGAAACAAAGAGGATAAATATTGGCAGGAGTTGCGTGGTTTTTGATGGCGGGACTGGGGCTCTGAGGAGCAACTCACTGCTTGAGAAGTTGGTGGGGTAAGAAAACTTCATCCCTATTCCATCCATCCCTTAGTTCTGGTTTCCGTATAGCTTTTGAAACCTCAACCTGTGTAGTTCTAATGTTTTAATTATTTTTCTACCTTAACAGAAGCCTTGTAGAATAACAGAGTTTGAAGGGATCTTGGAGGTCTTCTAGTCCAAACCCCTGCTCTGGCAGGAAAGCCTATTCCACTCCAGACAAATGGATGCCCAATCTCTTAAAATACTCCAGGAGTATTCTTGTCCTGCCTTCTGGTGCTTTGGAGAATAATCTGACCCGCTCTTCTTTGGGGCAACCCCTCAAATACTGGAATAATGTTATCATGTCCCCCCCAGTCCTTTTGGGCATTTTACAGTTAGATGATATCAAGCATGGACAAGTTAAAAATGCGATTAATAAAGGATGCATCCAAAGAATCATAGAAGACAGCTACATTACACCCCCGAATCCTTCTTTAAATGAAACTAGACATACCCAAAGCCTATTTTATAGGTAGCCCTCAATTTACAATCAATTTAGTGACCAAAGCTAGAACAGCATTGAAGTGACTTATGACTGTTTTTCACCCTTACGACCGTTGCAGCATCCTCGTGGTTACGTGATCAATAATAGAACGTTTAACAACTGACTCGTATTTATGACGTTTGCAGCGTCCCGGGGTTATGTGATCCCCTTTTGCGAACGTCTGACAAGCAAAGTCCATGGCTGAAGCCGGATTCACTTAAGAACCGTGTTGCTAACTTAGTCATTTCATTGATTCGCTTAACAACGGTGGCCAGAAAGGTCATAGCATGGGGCAAAACTCGTTTAGCAACATTCATGTTGGGCTCAGTTGTGTTCGTACGTCAAGGACTACCTGTATCCATTTCAGGATTTACACATATGTAATTGGCATGCATGTGATTTAAACACACATGTGCAGCTCTCCCCGGGGGGGGGGATGTAAACTGAATTTGGGGGAGTTAATTTCGCCCACTCTTTGCACCCACCAGCATTGAGGAAGAGGAGGAGAAGCAGCAACCAGCGTAAACGTGGCGCCCCCAGCCTCCACCAGGAAAAGAGGTGCTTCCCCTCCGCCATTTTGCTGAGGCCCCTCCCTCCACACGGTTCCAACTGTCACCTGTCCTGAAGCCCCGCCCCCTCAGCAGCCCAAGTGCGAAACCCCACCTCCTCAGATTCCAACTTTCAATGGCCACTCAGGACCAAACCCCACCCCTTCTGGCTCCGCCCCACCACTCTCCCATTGGCTCCTTAACTCGGCTCCCTCTCAATGGAAGCCCCACCTCCTTCATGTTTTTGAGAAGCAGCCTTTGCCCCACGTCCTGCCTCCCTCATGCCCCACCCCTTCATCTGCCACTCAGGTCCAAGCCCCACCTCTTCCCAGGCTTCCAATGAAAGCTGCATGCATCTCCCAATAGACAGAAAAATAGGTGCAGCTGCAGAGACTTCTGGGTAATTTTAGTCCACTTGTCCTATCTCACAGGGTTGTTGTGAGGACAAAATTAGAAGAAATAACCAGGAAGGGGCGTTGAGCTCTGAAAGAGAAGAACAGATATAAGAGCTAATAATAGCTCTTATAATAAATATAATAATAATAATAATAATAATAATAATAATAATAATAATAATAATAATAATAATAATAATAATAATAATATAAATATATATATATATAATATAAATATATTATATAATAATATAAATATAATAATATATAATAATATAAGGTATATATAACATTTAATAATATAAATATACAGTATTATAATAATAGGATAATCAGGATGGTGGGATTATTATTATTATTTAAACTCGGGCCATTAAAATGCATAGTGCAATTTCGAAACCATCCTAAGGAAGGTTGTGTTTTTCAGAGCAATCAGACAGTGTTTTGATTCTTTGATGCAATTTTACTGACTTTGTGTTCTCTGTTTCTATTGCACATTTTGGCAGAGTCCGTTCGGAATTAGGCATCAGTGCCTAAACTGAATAAACTACTGTACATTAATTATAATTTATTCCTAATTCCCAGGCTTGGTTTCTGGATAAAACTGGAGAAGGGTTTTACTCACTTACTTATTCTATTTGCAGAATGGCAAAATTTATTTGCTTATTTAATCTATTTGCATATTGCCAAATTTACTTGCTCGCTTATGCCATTTGCATTTTGACAATTTATTTGCTTATTTATTTTATTTGCATATTCCCAAATTTATTTGCTTATTTATTCTATTTGCATGTTGCCAGATCAGTTGATTAGAGAAAGCCCAGGGCGTAAATTTCACAAACATTAAATAAACCACTAACTAGAACAGCATACAAATAATATAATATTAATAAATAAAAACAGAAAAAAATGACAAACAGGAAAATAGTTAACAGTATCTCTAGAAAAAAGATCAAAAGGTATGCAGAATCTTGCTTGATCTGGCAGAAAATAGTCAGAAAACAAATAAATGAGCACTAATAAAATTATTTGAAATCTGCACAACAGGAATGTTTAAAATCAAAATTGTAAACAGAATAGTAATAATAGATAACACAACCAAATACTGGTAGTGTAATAGTACTAGTGCAGTAGTAGTAAATGTAGTAGGTATTATAATACTAACACGATTGTTAATAACATGGAAAGAAGGTAACAACTTAGAGCTAGTAGTAATAATAATGACGATATGGAAAAAATAGATAACACACACAAATTGCACGGCGACAATAGGACACTGTACTGTAATTAAACTGATTTCCTTTTAAAAAAACAACAGTTTATTATAGTGTTTACCACATATTCTAGGGCAGCGGTTCTCACACGATGCATAGATTTCAACTCCCAGAATTCCCCAGACAACATTCTGGCAGGGGGATTCTGGGAGCTGAAATCCACCCACATTAAAGCATGCCAGCTGGGGAATTCTGGGAGTCGAAGTCCACCCGTGCTGGCTGGGGAATTCTGGGAGTCAAAATTCACCCTTAAAGCATGCTGTCTGAGGAATTCTGGGAGTTGAAGTCTGCTGGGAAAAGGAATAAGAGCATCCACCTGCCCCAGGTAGAGGCTCCACCCCCTCTTCTCTAGCCCCGCCCATAGTGGTCCTTTGCCTGGCCTTCCTCTCGCTGTGGGCCGTTGCCCGGGGCAACCAAGCAGCAGCCAGAGGGATGAAGGCAACCGCCAGGCCCCTGGCAGGAGCATCAGGGCCTCTGTGACCCCTTGATTAAGTGGGTTCAGAGCCCCCTGGGGCACCAGCCCCATACCCCCCAGCGGTGGGGTCTCTGGAGTGGTATCTCCCCTCCGACAGCGGCTACTTCCTCCCCTTCCAGGTGACACCCCCCACCTCAAAAGGGCCTGCTGAGCCATTTCCTCAGGGCATGTGCAGAGTTCTAGCCCTTCTGGAGAGATAAGCAAGGACTAGCCTGTCAAAAGGGAAAAGAGCAAACTTGGTTAGAGCAGGGGGGAGGTCAAAAAAGTCAAGATGGTGGCCGGGAATGCCTCTACCTGGCGAACTGTGAAATGGGCAGCTTTGTCAATTTGGCAAATAAATATGTATATTTATTTATTTAGGACCTGCACAGAGGGCCTTTCTTTTCAAGGACAATCTTCCTTTTATCTTTATTTTATTTTATCTGGCTTCCTTTTGGAAAGCTGCCCATTAGATTTATTTCATTTCGTGATTGATTTCCTTGCTTCGGCTCTTGAATTTTCCTCTGTAAAAGCAAAGTTATAAACATAAAGAATGACAGCTTTATTATTTTTTTCGGATTTGTCCAAACCTTTTTGGACGTCTGGCCTTTATTTTCTGGCAAGAAAACACTGTAGCTGTCATGATGTAAACTCTGGGCCTGCCTTGACGTTTTATGGACACCCCTGTTAAGAATCAGCTGATCATGTCTCAGTGTCTCTGACCATGTGCAGAGTGCCTTCCCTTCTGGAAAAGCTGGCTCCACAAAGGCATCCTCATGAAAGGGGGTATCCTCTTAGCATCCCCCCTTCATGAGATCCTGCAAAGATGGCCCCCAGTGTGCCCTTTGTCCTTGCCCTCGCCTTTCTTTCTTTCTTCCTTTTCTTTTCTTTTCTTTCTTTCTTTCTTTCTTTCTTTCTTTCTTTCTCCTCCTCTTTCTTCCTTCCCTCCCTCCCTTCCTTCCTCTCTTTCCTTCCTTCCTTCCTTTCATTCTTTCTCCTCTCCTCTCCTTTCTTTCTTTCTTTCTTTTTTCTCTTTCCTTCCTTCCTTTCTCTTTCTTTCTCTTTCCTTCCTTTCCTACTCTTTCTTTCTTTCTTTCTTTCTTTCTTTCTTTCTTTCTTTCTTTCTTTCTGTCTTTCTCCTCCTCCTCTTCCTTCCCTCCCTCCCTCCCACCCTTCCTTTCATTCTTTCTCCTTTCCTTCCTTCCTCTTTCTTTCTTCCTTTCTTTTTTCTTCCTTTCTTTTTTCTTCCTTCCTTTCTTTCTTCCTCTCTCTCTCTTTCCTCCCTCCCTTCCTTTCTTCCTCCTCTCCTTCCTTCCCCTTCCTTCCTTCCTTCCTTTCTTTCTTTCTTTCTTTCTTTCTTTCTTTCTTTCTCCCTCTCTCCCTCCCTCCCTCCCTTCTTTCTTGTTTTTATTTAATTTGAATCCCACCTTTATTAGTTTTCTAAGTAATTGAAGAAGATGAAGATATCCACCATACCTTTCTCCTCCTATTTCCCCCAACAACAACAACCCTGTGAGGTGGGCTGGGCTGAGAGAGAAAGTGTAAAAGGCCCAAAATCACCCAGCTTGCTTTCATGCCAAAGGGAATTTACTTCTCCAGCTTGGCTTCCTCAAAAGGAAAGGGCATTGTCAATCGGCCCTTAATGCCATTTCTAAGTCTACAAAGGCATTATATTTATCGGTTGCCCTTGAGTTATGACCACCACTGAGCCCAAAATTTCCACTGCTAAGCAAGACAACTGTTAAAGGAATTTTGCCCCATTTTATGCTGTAGTTGTAATTGAATCACTCCAGTTGTTAAGTGTCTGAATTTTGACCACAAGGATGCTGCAAAGGTCGTTAAGTGGGTGAAAACCCATCATAAGTCACTGTTTTCAGGGCTGTTGTAACTTTGGCCATGAACCGAACCGGCGTATGTTCATTCCTAGCAAACTTTGATGAATTTTGAGGAAAAAGTGTTGATTGTACTTACTCTTTCTTTCTTTCTTTCTTTCTTTCTTTCTTTCTTTCTTTCTTTCTTTCTTTCTTTCTTTCCCTTTCTTTCTTTCCTTCCTTCCTTCTTTTCTTTTCTTTTCTTCCTACCTTCCTTCCTTTCTCTCTCTCTCTTTCTTTCTCTCTCTTCCTTCCTTCCTGCATTTTCTTCCTTCCTTCCTTCCTCCCTCCCTCTCTCTCTCTTTCCCCCTTCCTTCCTTCCTTCCTTCCTTCCTTCCTTCCTTCCTTCCTTCCTTGCCTCTTTCCTGAATTTTCTTCCTTCTTCCTTCCTTCCTTGTATTTTCTTTTTCAAGGCCGCTCTTGGTCTTTCTCCCCTTAAGGAAGTGAAGACGCCAAATGAGAAAATCCGAAGTTAGTAGCACTCGCTCTGCACGGCAAGAAAAGAAATAATTTCCTCCAATCTCCTCCGTTTCTCGATGATCCGGAGAAGTTGAAAATTAAAGGACTGAGATGAGAGCAATGCTTGAAGTCCTGGGGAAAAGCGTCAAATATATGGTTGTCACTTGGAAGGGCTTCACTACCTAAACCCCAGATGTGAGTAGTGACAACGTTGGAAGTTACACAGAGCTCCTGGTAGGTGAGTGGTCTTCAATTTTTCCCCGTCATTAGAAATAGTGAATAGCGATAACGGAGAATATTTCATTGCTCAGGGTTGAAATGAGGTTTTATTATCGACGCTCTTCGAGCTTGGTGGTTTTCTTGCAGATGTTTCAGGGCCCAGCTAGCGAATGTCATCAGGGCTAGAGGAAGGGAAGGAGAAAGGAAAAAGGAGGAGAAGGAGAAAGAGAAGGAGGAGGATTGTGGGGTCCTTGGTGTTCTCTTAGCTTGTCTTATTGCAGACATTGCATGACCCAACTACGGAACATCATCAATGCTAGAGGAGGAGGAGGAGAAAGGAAAAAAGGAAGGAAAAGGAGTAGAAGGAGAATGGAGAGAAGGAGAAGGCAAAGAAGGGGAAGGAGAAAGAGAAGGATTGTAGGGTCCTTAGCGTTCTCTGAGCTTGTTTTATGGCAGACATTTCATGAACCAACTGGGGAATGTCATCAGTGCTAGAAGAGAAACTGTTTGCAGAGAGGAGAATGGGAGGAGGAGGAAGAGGAGGAGTCATAAAGCAGCTGAGGATGGAGATGCCTTCTCTGAGCTTGTGGGTTGGTTTCCGAACATTTCATTACCAAGCTACGTAACACCTTCAACAAAGTTTAAGGAATGTCTGCATCTGTGTTTTTCTGCTTATAAAGGCTCTGTGCGGTCTGTAGGTCTTGAGATGGGTCAGTGTGGGTCACATCAGCTGAGGGTCACTGAGAGATGAAGTGCTGGTTGGGGAAGGGGCATTTGTGGGTCGGTTGTGGGTCGATGCAGTTGGTGGTTGGTGTGGGGTTGATTTGGATTCCGAGGGTTTTGTAGGCTGCTTGTAAGTTGATGTGTCTCACCACCTTTTGGGCTGCTCACAATTTTTTGTGGGACTGGTTCCGTGGAGGAAAGTTTTCCCCACAGACGGGATGTGGTTTGCTGGCGTGGCCTGGTTTTGGGCATGCTGTGAACTGGTGCCAGTCCATGGGCCTGGCTTTGGAGACCCCTGATGTAATAAGCATATCATCAACAAAATGATGATTAGGGGACTGGGGACTAAAACATATGAAGAACGGTTGCAGGAACTGGGTATGTTTAGCTTAAGAGAAAGAAGGACCAGGGGAGACAGGAGAGCAGTCTTCCAATATCTCAGGGGTTGCCACAAAGAAGAGGGAGTCAAACTATTCTCCAAGGCAACTGAGGACAGAACAAGAAGCAATGGGTGGAAACTAATCAAGGAGAGAAGCAACTTAGAACTAAGGAGAAATTTCCTGACAGAACAATTAATCAGTGGAACAGCTTGCCTCCAGGAGTTGTGAATGCCCCAACACTGGAAGTCTTTAAGAAGATGTTGGATAGCCATTTGTCTGGAACGGTGTAGGGTTTCCTGCCTAGGCAGGGGGTTGGACTAGAAGACCTCCAAGGTCCCTTCCAACTCTGCTATTGTATTGTATTGTAAAATATGGACATTCAAATCATTAAAACGTCAAAGTCAGATTAATATATATATATAGCCGAAAACACCAGGGTGTAGGTATGCTGGTCTTGTTGTATTCGGGTCTTTTCCCATGTAAGATTGAGATCGTCTTGGCAACGTTTCGCGAGGTCTCATTTGCCATTTCGTGTTTTAACGGCCTGGAGCCCCACTCACCACCCGGGCCGTTACAACACGAAACAACAACGGACGCACAGCCAGCACCAATCAGCACCAATCTACCAATCATGATACAGCCACATAACCAATCAATCCACTTACTGAAACAAAGCCAGCATTCCACACACCCCCACCAAGATTTATAGAAAGACGGCAGCTCCGACCATGCTTTAAGCCCCAAACCTAGCCTGAAGATGGCGAGTGAGACCTCGCAAAACGTTGCCAAGACAATCTGAATTTTACATGGGAAAAGACCCGAATACAACAAGACCAGCGTGCACACACACACACACACACACACGTTTGTTTGTTTTCGTAGATTTTCAGGGGTGTAGGTATGCTGGTCTTGTTGTATTCGGGTCTTTTCCCGTGTAAGATTGAGATTGTCTTGGCAACGTTTCGACGAGGTCCCACTCGCCATCTTCAGGCTGGTGTTTTCGGCTTCATGCTTGTGCGAATAAGGCGTGATCGGAGCTGTCATCTTTCTATAAATCTTGGTGTGTGTGTGTGTGGAGTGCTGGCTTTGTTGCTGTAAACGGATTGATTGGCTGTGTAGTTGCATCCTGATTGGTAGATGGAGTTAATGTTTGTAGATTGGCTGTTTCGTATCATCCTGTGTGGCTGAGGTGCTGGCTGTGTGTCCTTTGTTCTTTTGTGTTGTAACGACCTGGGTGGTGGGTGGGGTTCGTTTGTTGACTAGGGCTGGTTTCCAGATGTCTGCTAGGCGGGAGGTATCGTCACGTTTATTCATGTTGTGGGTTTTTTTCTCTATTTCGATGGCTTCCATAATCATTCTCTTGTTGGAAGTGTTCTGTTTTGGAGATTAACCTGGCTCCTTCAAAATTGATTTCATGTCCTGTAGCTTTAAGGTGCTGGAAAAGGGAGGAAGTTTGTTCTTTTTTTCTTACTCCATTCTTGTGTTCTGCGATGCGTGCATTTATTCTCCTATTCGTCTGTCCTATGTATGTTGCAGGGTAGATTTTGCATGGTATTTCGTGGACTCCTTGGTTTTCTAGCTGGATTTTGTCTTTGGGGTTTCTTAAGATGTTGGCTATTTTTTGGTCAGTGGTGAAGGCTGTCTTGATATTGTACTTGTGGAGAATTTTCCTGCTTTTATCTGTGGTGCCTTTGATGTAAGGGAGGAGGGCGATGCCGTTGTCCTGTTCTGTGTCTCGGTTCTTGGGGGGGGAGTCTCCCTTTGGATTAGGTTGGTGATTGTTTTCCTTTAGAATCCGTTGGAGATTAATACGTTTGTGATAGTGTGTCAGTCAGTTTTCAGGTGGTCTTTGCCGGCTAGGCGTTTGGTTCTGGAGATGAGGGTCTTGGCTACAGAGTTGATCTGTGCAGGGTGGTGATGGGGTTGTACTTTTAAGTAGTGGTTAGTGTGTGTTTTTTTCCGGTAGATGGTGTGTCCTACACCATCCCACACTGCTCCAACACTGGAGGTTTTCAAGAAAAGATTGAACAATTATTTGTCCAGAATGGAATAAGATCTCCTGTTCAAGCAGGGGGTTGGACTAGAAGACCTCCAAGGTCCCTTCCAACTGTATGGTTCTATGATTCTTTGGATGCATTCTTTATTAATCACATTTTTAATTTGTCCATGCTTGACATTATCTAACTGCAGAATGCCCAGATGCTTGCAGGCTTCATCCTGATGACTCTTGTCTTCAACTCAAGCTTATCAGCAAATGTAAAACAACTCTTTTCGATGCACAAATAATATCTAGCTGAAATTATAATACAGTGCAGTAGGCATAAAATAAAATGTCCAATATTTTAATGTTGTTTTCAACCAGCTGTCCCTCCAAAATATACAAGAGTTTACCGGCTCTTAGTCAGAGAAGACTAACAAGTCCTGGGGCTCATGTAATTAGGTGCGGCGGAATCTAATTTATATTAAAGGCTTCCACTAATAGAAAACCCACATGAATTAAAACAGAGTTTTAAATCTCCTTCGGCCCCATTTGGTGTAAACAGAGTCTCCCTTTCTGCACGGAGAAGCGTTTTGAGAACGCCAGCTGTCTCACTGCCCTCTTGATGTCCCTATTTCTCAGAGTGTAAATCAGAGGGTTGACCAAAGGCGTTAAAATGGCAAAAGTCATGTCGCTCAGAATGTGGATGTCGCTGGGCATCTGGACGCGGTAGGAGAGAAAGGCCAGAGCAATGGAGGAGTAGTATATGATGACCACCACCAGGTGGGAGAAGCAAGTGGAGAAGGTCTTCCTGCGGCCTTCCTTGGACTTGATCCGCAGGACCGAGACCATGATGCAGGTGTAAGAGATGACCACCAGCAGCAGCGGGCCGAAGGCCACGGCCATCGAAATGGTAAAGCCCAGGAAACTCTGGAACGTGGTGTAGGCATTTTGGCACGCAGCCTGGACCACCGCCAAGTGGTCGCAGAAGCAGTGGTTGACCCTGGGCGTCTCGCCGAAGGTCAGCTGGGAAGCCTGGACCACCGGCTGGATGGGGACCAGCAGCGCGCAGAACCACGCCCCCGCAGCCAGCTGTAGGTTCTTCTGCTCCGTCATCTGTGCCGCGTAGTGCAAGGGGTGGCAGATGGCCTCGTAGCGGTCGTAGGACATCACCACCAGGAGGAAGGTCTCCGTCACCGCCAGCCCGTGGAAGAAGTACATCTGCAAGAAGCACCCCTTGGAGGAGACCCGCTTGGCATCGACCAAGAACATGGCCAGCATTCGGGGGATGGTTAGGGTGGTCAGCAGGATGTCCAAGACGGAAAGGTTGATCAGGAAGAAGTACATGGGCTTGTGGAGTTTGGGGTCGGTGGCTACAGCCACAACGATGGTGACGTTGCTAGAGAGGATGAGCAGATAGAAGGCGAGGAAGATGAAGAAGAGGAGAAACTGGTGATCCTGGAGGCTGGGGAAGCCGACAAGCCAGAAGGATGGGACAGAACCACCCGTAAAGTTGCATGTCTCCATTTTGTGAAAGGCTCACGGGGCCTAGTAAACAAAACAGAGGAGGCCAGAGGGGAGGGGAGGGTCAGCTTTGCCCATAAATAACACTGGCACTTATATACCGCTTCCCAGGACTTTCACAGCCCTCTTTAAGTGGTTTACAGAGTCAACATATCGACCCAAACAATCTGGCTCCTCATTTCACCCACCTCCTAAGCATGGAAGACTAAGTCAACCTGGAGCCGATCAGGATCGAACTGCTGGCAGTCAGCAGAATTAACATACAATACTGCATTCTAAACACTGGGAAGGAAGGAAGGAAGGAAGGAAGGAAGGAAGGAAGGAAGGAAGGAAGGTGGAAGGAAGGAAGGAAGGAAGGAAGGAAGGAAGGAAGGAAGGAAAGAAGAAAGAAAGAAAGAAAGAAAGAAAGAAAGAAAGAAAGAAAGAAAGAAAGGGCAATAGCCCTTGGACTTATGTGCAGCTTCACAGTGCTTTCCAGTCCTCTTTAAGTGGTTTATGGAGTCAGCCTCTTTCCCCCAACTATCTGGCTCCTCATTTTACCCACCTTGGAAGGATGGAAGGCACAGATAACTCTGAGCTGGTTAAGATCGAACTGTTGGCAGTGGGCAGAGTTAACCTGCATACTACATTCTAACCATTGTGCACCATGGATGGATGGAAGGAAGGAAGGAAGAATAGAAAGAGCAATAGCCCTTAGACTTATATACCGCTTTCCAGTGCTTCCCAGCCCTCTCTGAGCGGTTTACAGAGTCAGCCTCTCTTGCCCCCAACCATCTGGGTCCTCCTTTGACCCACCTCAGAAGGACGGGAGGCTGAGTCAACCTGGAGCCTGGTGGGATTTGAACTGCCAAATTGCAGGCAGCCAGCAGGCAGCAGAAGGAGCCTGCAGTACTGCGTTGTAACCACTGCGCCACCTTTGCAAAGTCCTTCTATTCGTTGAGTTTATTCTAATTGATCATAATTAATACATTATATAAAATAGAATGAAATATGTGTGTGTCCAATCACACTTGGCCAATAAAAAATTCTATTCTATTCTATTCTATTCTATTCTATTCTATTCTATTCTATTCTATTCTGATTTCATTCTCTTCTCTTCTCATCTCTTCTGCATTTATTTATATACAAGCGACCCTGATATGAATGCATGGGGAAGAAGACAATCACAATTCCTCACCTCAAACCATCTCCGCAAAGCCTTTTCCTGCGAGTCATTTTGTTCCAGCTTTGCACAGGAGAAGGCGGCTAACGAGAGAGGAATGTAAATTGTTATGCAGGGGCCATCAGCTGAAACGAAGACGGACTAAAATACTATTTGTGCAGTTTGGCTGCAACTGAGCCAAGTCCCACGAGACGGAGCCTTCATGAAGATATGGATTGATTTTATTTTAACAAGGTTTTTGAGCAAGGAAAATAAAACTAAACTAAAAACCTGCATCCTCTTCTCTCGAGAACTGAGAAAAAGATAATTTTCCCAGAGCCACAGGCAGGGTATAAATTATATTTCTACAGAGAGACAAAACTACAACTCCTTTTCAATTCTTTATTCAGTGCTTTATTCAGTTGAGCAGGGGTTGGACTAGAAGACCTCCCAGGTCCCTTCAAACCCTACAATTCTATGATTCTTTGGATCCATCCTTTATTAATCACATTTTTAACTGGCCCATGCTTGATATTATCCAACTGTAAAATGCCCAGAAGGACCAGGGGGGACATGATAGCATCTTCCAATATTTGAGGGGCTTCCACAAAGAAAATCTATTCTCCAAAGTCCCTGAGGGCCGGACAAGAAGCAACGGATGGAAACTAATCAAGGAGAGAAGCAACTTAGAACGAAGGAGAAATTTCCTGAAAGGGAGGACAATTAACCAGTGGAACAACCTGCCTCCAGAAGTTGTGAATGCTCCAATACTGGAAATTTTAAAGAAGACGTTGGATATCCATTTGCCTGAAGTAGTGTAGGGTTTCCTGCCTGAGCAGGGGGTTGGACTAGAAGTCCGCCAAAGTCCCTTCCAACTTTGTACTTGCAGGATTCTGTTAACGTAACGTTACAATAAATAAGTAAAGTCTTAACAATAATCTTGCAATAAATTAAGGAGAAATTTCCTGATAGTGAGAACAATTAATTAGCAGAACGACTTGCCTCCAGAAGTTGGGAGTGCTCCACCACTGGAGGTTTGGACAGGCATTTGTCTGAAATGGTAGAAAGTCTTGTGCCATAAGCTGGGGGTTGGACTAGACTAGAAGATCTCCAAGGTCCCTTCCAGCCCTGGCTTTCTATGTTTTACATTTTTCTATTTCTTTTGTTAGAAAGGCCCGTTTTTGCTTTCTGATTATTTTAGTTGCCTTTCTTTAATATACCTTTCCATGTTGGAAAACAAGTTTTGCCCAATTTAAAAATAATAATCAAAGAACTTGGTGTAGCTGTTATTGAGCAGTATAATGTCTACCAAAAACAAAGGTTTGGGCCTAAAACTGGGAAAAAAACCATTTAAAGTTATTTTTAAAATGGTTTGCTTTTGTGAGTTTCTCAACTTTTAAAATATTTCTTCCCAGTCTAAGCACAAAACTCCATTATTATTATTATTATTATTATTATTATTATTATTATTATTATCATCATCATCATCATCATCATCATCATTGATTATGTTTCAAAGGTTTATGAAAAGTTAAGAACTCCGTTATTAAGCCTTCCTCAATTAATCTCTGAGTAGATTCCCACCAACTTCAAGATCCCAAGGACACATCTTGGAAGCTACACCTTTGCTTAGTTTATAGATGATGCCTTTCCTTAAATATGAAAATAAATACATTTATTGTTCAAATGGGTACATCTCAATAGAAATGACTCTCAGGGGTGTACAACAATCCACTAAAATAATAATATAAAACAGTAATCACAAAAACAGGAGCAACTGTTATGAAAATTATTATTAAAAATAAAGAATAAAAATGGAGTGATTAAGTATATTAATTACAGCAACCACAATACAATACCCTGGTCCTTCTTTTCATTAAACTAGATATACCCAATTCCAAGGAATTACAAGACGCTTGCTCCTGGGGAGGAAAGCGATGGAAAATCTAGACAGCAGACTAAAAAGCAGAGACCTCACTCTGTCAACAAAGATGTGTCTAGTCAAGGCTACAGTTTTCCCAGTTGCAATGGATGTCTGTGAAGGTTGGACCATAAGGAAGGCTGAGGGCCAAAGAATGGAGGCCTTTGAACTCTGGTGCTGGAGAAGAAGACTCCTGCATTGAGTCCCTTGGACTGCAAGGCCATCCAACCGGTCAGTCCTGGAGGAGATCCACCCTGGCTGCTCTTTAGAAGGCCGGATCCTGAAGGGGAAACTCAAAAGACTTTGGCCACCTAATGAGAAGGAAGAAGGACTCCCTGGAGAAGAGCCTCATGCTGGGAATGATGGAGGGCAAAAGAAAAAGGGGATGGCAGAGAATGAGGTGGCTGGATGGAGTCATGGAAGCAGTCTGCATGAGCTTCAATGGACTCCAGAGGATGGGAGAGGACAGGAAGGCCTGGAGGAACGTGGTCCATGGGGTCACGATGAGTTGGACACGACTTTGCAACAAAATACAACAACCCAGTTCCAGTAACCTTTCTTTATATGTTTTAGCCTCTTATTTTTCCTAATCGTCTTTGTCTCTCTTCTCCGCACTGAGCCTCAACATATGATCACCAGGGGGTTGAGAGTTTATTGGGTTTTGTAGTGGAGTTTTACTTCAGTAAATTGCCCAGAGTCATCATGAGTGAGTTGGGCGGCCATATCAATTTTCTTAATAAATAAATAAAAATTTTAAAAGAAGCAATGAATCAAGGAGAGAAGCAACCTAGAACTAAGGAGAAACTTCCTAACAGTGAGGACAATTAACCAGGGGAACAGCTTGCCACCAGAAGTTGTAGGTGCTCCATCACTGGAGGCTTTTAAAAAGAGATTGGACAACCATTTACCTGAGATGGTCTAGGGTCTCCTGCTTGAGCACAGGGGTTGGACTAGAAGACCTCCAAGGTCCCTTCCAACTCTGGGATTCTGTATTCTGATTAA
The DNA here is from genome assembly GCF_964273705.1 of Natrix helvetica. NCBI lineage: Eukaryota > Metazoa > Chordata > Lepidosauria > Squamata > Natricidae > Natrix > Natrix helvetica. The sequence goes on along the minus strand of NC_138550.1, from coordinate 1,991,988 downwards.
ACGACCGGAGGCTAAAACATACAAAGAATGCTTGTAGGGATAGGGTATGTCTAGTTTAATGAAAAGAAGAACCAGAGGTGACATGATAGCAGTCTTCTAATATTTGAGGGGCTGCCACAGAGAAGAGGGGGTCAAGCTATTCTCCAAAGCCCTTAAAGGCAGGACAAGAAACAACGGATGGAAACTAATCCAGGAGAGAAGCAACCTAGAATTAAGAATAAATTTCCTGACAGTGAAGACAATTAACCAGTGGAACGGCTTGCCACCAGAAGTTGTAGTGTTTTTTCTCCAGTGGGACCAGTCTATCAGGGCAACCTGGTCTACCCAATTATGGGATGGAGCATACTTTGTCGGCAAAACATAAATGTAACACCAGAAGTTGTAGGTGCTCCATTACTGGAAGGTTTTAAAAAGAGATTGGACAACCGTTTGACTGAAATGGTACAGGGTCTCCTGCTTGAGCACAGGAGTTGGACTAGAAGACCTCCAAGGTTATTCTGCACTCTTTCCAGAGTCTCAACATCTTTTTTATATCATGGGGACCGAAACTAGATGCAATAAAACTGGATTAAATAAAAGGTATCGATTAGAGACTTGACATGCGGGGAAAATTATTTTACTGTCAGGTCTTGTATATCAGATTTTTGTAGTCTATAAAGACTATGCACCTTTTGTATAAGGTGTGCTTTTCAACACCAGTCCAACTGTAGCTGCTGGATGATGGGAACTGTAGTGAAGGACATCTCTGGAAGGCCAAGATTTGGGAAACGGGTTGATCCCATTCAGTCTGTTAAATGGTCTGTAAACAAGGCCAGTGATGCTCGATCAATCATGCTTCAAAAAAGTCTTTTATACTTACCAGCACCTGGCAAATTATCTCTGGGGATTTGTATTGGATGTACGACATCCTGCTGATTTTTACTGGTCCTTCCTTGCAATTGCTTTGATCCTTCTACAACTAACTGGAAGATGTTTATTTGTTAAGTTTATTTGCCTTCCATCTCACTGCAAGTCTACTTAGGGCTACCACAATAAAATAGGAAAAATGATTTTAAAAAGCATAAGCATAACGAAAGAATAATACAATACAAATAAACAAGGCAATACAACGAGTACAATAAAATAAAACGAAAAAGATACTGAAAGACAGCCCATAACATAACATACTGTAAGTCAGGTACAATATCGAAATGAGGATGATTAGTTAATCTCTAAATTAGTCTCTAAATTAGGGGTGGGTTTTTTTTGGATATTCTGGATCTCTGTTAAAACCTGGTCAATGAAAAAAATTATATGATGTTGTCTTTCCAACCTGAATTATGAGAGAGAATTTCTATGAGCATATTTAGCACTTGGGTCTTTCTTCCTGTCGTTTTTCTTTTCCCCTCTTATTGTATGAATATGCACTTACTTGCAAGTTGAAGCGGCAATATTTTTGTCCCTTTCTTCTCGCTAGCAATGTCAGCAATGATTTCATTAAAAAAAAAATGAACCCAGGAAATGCACTGCAAGCTTTTATAAGGAAAAGGGCTTCCCACAGCAGCCTCCCTTCACGAATTCCCACCTGACCGAGTCCTGCTCCCTTTTAAGACCTCAACACCCCTCATTTCCCTGGTTAACAACTCCTGCCCCTTTACCATCCCCAGGCCCCACGGAGGAATGGGAGTAATTGTGAATTGTCCTGCTATTCCTCTTAATTCAAAAACACCAGGTGAAAAAAAATTCGCATTTTAGGTGGTAGGGGAAAGCTCACTTTAGCAGCACCGTTTGAACGTACAGTAGTGGCCTAAATTGTGGAAACCTTTTGGGAAAAGTGTATTTTCTAAAACTAGCTAATAACACCCACTTTTTTTGGGGGGGGGGTAGTACCATAAAATTATATATCAATGGAAAGATAATTGAATCAAGAACGTAATGCAATAACTTTTAGGAAGGATTTGCTATTAGACTAATAGTTATAAAGAAAAAAAAGTGAAACGTAGAAAAGACAAGATGTACAAAAAGTATCGCCATAGAAAAAAAATGAGAAATATAGTATAAAAATGATCACCATGTCAGTTAATACTTACTTTTGCATGAATTACGCCCTTACAAGGTCTTCCCATGGAGAGGACCAAGTCTTTTAGTTCCGCAGCTGTTATAATGTGAAACCAAGATGGAATGATGGCTTCTATTAACTGGGTTTTATTGCTGGGTCGCCTCTGACTAACAAATTTATTTAGTCGGCCCCGTAGATTTCCAATTGAGGTAAGGTCTGGGCTATTCCCAGGCCATCCCAGCAGTGGAATATAATTATCTTGAAACTCCAAAAGAGAGTGGTGTTTATTAGCCATCAAACCTCAAAAATACACTTTTCCCAAAAAGTTTCCACAATTTTGGCCGCGACTGTAGGTACCACTGTCATGTTTGCCTGTGTGAACGCGACGGGTGAATGTATTGGTAAATCAGCCCAAAATTTGTGTTGCTAAGCGAGACGGCTGTTAAATGAGTTTTACCTCATTTGACGCCTTTTTCTGGCCACCGTTGTTAAGCGAATCGCTGCAGTGAGGTTAGTCCCATGGTTGTGACTTTCCTGTTGACTTTGCTGGTCAGAAGGTCGCAAAAGGGGACACTGTGATCGTCATAAATGTGAATCAGTTGCCAAGTGTCTGACTTTTGATCATATGACCACGGGGATGTAAATCACGTGATCACGGGGATACTGCAGCAGTCATAAGTGTGAAACATGGTTATGAGTCACTTATTTTCAGTGCTGTTGTAACTTTGAGCGGTCACTAAATGAACTGCTGTAAGTCAAGGACCACCTGTACTGATTTGCCGAATTAAATCTATACCTTTTTCCTTGTCAGAAAAGGGACCTCACGAACCGGGGTGAGTATGGGCGAAATCTGGATAATAAAAATGCCGTGGTAATTATGAACCAGTTGGGAAAAATCTGAGTTTTCAATCAATGGAATGAAAGAACCAGGGGCAGGTCCATAATCAATAAAACTATGCGTAATATCCAACACATCCTCTGGGTTTCACTGTTACCAGAAGGTCCTCAATTTACATGACTTTGAAGGCATCTAACAATCACAGAGTTAAAAGGGGACCGTGGAGGTCTTCTAGTCCAACCCACTGCTCAGGCAGAATATCTTATACAAGAGGTGTACAACCATAGAACTTTAAGACCTCAACTCCAAGAATTCCCCAACCAGGAATTCTGGGAACAGAAGTCTACAAGTCTTAAACTTCCCAAGGTTAGACACCTTTCCCCCATATCGTCCTGGACAAATGACTGCCCACAATTGGAGGCAAGTCCTTCCACTGATTAATTCTCCTGTTCCCTGTTCCCTCCTCCCCCTCCCCCTCCAGTCTCCTTCTGCTTCCTCTTCCTCCCCCTCTTCTTCCTCCTCTTCCTGATCCTCACCTTATGAGGGTAGAATAATAGAGTTGGAAGGCACTTCTTCCAACTCTATTATTGGAGGTCTTCTAGTCCAACCCTCTGCTCAGGCAAGAAATCCTATACCATTTCAGACAAATGGTTGTCCAGTCTCTTTTTGAAAGCCTCCAGTGACTTCTGGTGGCAAGTCGTTCCACTGGTTAATTGTTCTCTGTGTCAGGAAATTTCCCCTCAGTTCTAGGTTGGTTCTCTTTCTTGATTAGTTTCCATCTGTTGCTTCTTGTCTTGCCTTCAGGTGCTTTGGAGACGTTGATGAAGATTAGAGCTAGCCAGAACTACTACTGGTAGCTGTAGATTCCTCACAGAATCCAAGGCAACATAAAACACCATTTTCCTTCTTCTAGCTTCTTCTTTCTTATATATATATAAGACACCCATAGCACCCCTTGAGGTGTGTGTTCTGTTAAGATACAGCCTGTTGTGCCTTAAAATGGCTTCTACTGTACTGCTGTAAAATGGATTCTACTGTACTGCCGTGAAGTGGCTTCTACTGTGCAGCGCAGTGGAGTTGCCATAGTAAGGGCTTCATAGTACTCCACGAGGGGGCTCCCTCTGGTAAGGGGGAAAATCCAACACTAGAAATTTTATCTGGGCAACGCAGGTTTATTAGCTAGTTTAAAATAAAACCCACCATCTAGATTCACGCATCAGTCGTAAGATGGTTTGGTGGATTCCCCCTTAACGTATTTTACAAACCCGTCCAATTCTGATTAAATTAAGCACGCTGTGGTTTTGTGCCATCATCTCCTGACCTTGATCAATTTTCCTCCGGAGCCATTAAAGCAGAAAATAGCTTCGCAATAAGATTTGTGACTTGGAAAAAGACGCCAGCAGGCTCCTCTTGCCTTTTTTTTAATTCCAGAAGTAAAGTCTGCTCTGCTCCACTCCCCCCCCCCCACACCCAGCTGTGTCTCAAAATAGCCTAATAATCAGGGGTGAAATCCAGCCGGTTCTGACAGGTTCTGGAGAACTGGTAGTGGAAATTTTGAGTAGTTCGGAGAACCTGCAAATGCCACCTCCGGCTGGCCCCAGGAGTGGGGAGGGAATGGGGATTTTGCAAAATTTTCTCGCGGACCACCAATTGGTGACCGCTGGACTAGGAGACCTCCAAGGTCCCTTCCAACTCTTTCATCCTGTCCTCTGCGTTAAATCTCAAAGAGTGCAGGGCTAAGATTTTTTTTGCACCTGACCAGGTTACTGGATAGACCTCCCGTCTCCTGTAACATCTTCCTGGCTGATTTGGTCCTGTAGGATTGGCATGCTCTGGCTTCCTTTGATTATACCACACCATTTCTCAAGATTGTGGAAGTGTGGGGAACGCTGGCTGCCCCCTGAATGTTCCCCCAGAGACCTGGGTGACACCCCCCCTCCTCTGCTATGGTTCAGAAGAGCGGTGAACATCTGGCTCTTGACCCAGGCGTTGGGCTAGGGAGAGGGTCCCCTCCCTTCCTCTCTTATCTTTTCCGCTTTGTTGACTTTATGGTAATTTGTGACTTGCCCAGAGTTGTTGATTGTCAGGTGGCATGCAAGTTTAATAAACCATCATTATCACCAGTATCATCACAATGGCCTCACTGGCCATTCCCATTCCTATAAAAGGAGAATATTTGTAGCTCAGGGTTGAAATGAGGGGTCCTGGGTGCTCTCTGAGCTTGCTTGTTTTCTTGTGGACGTTTCATGACCCAAATAGGTAACATCATC
>NC_138550.1:1902987-1986642 GCF_964273705.1 Natrix helvetica | reverse complement strand
CTCCCTTCTAGAACTGATGATGTCACCTAGTTTAGGAAATGAAAGTTCTGGAAGAAAACAACCCAGCTCAGAATGCATAAAGGACCCCACAGTCCTCTTCCTCTTCCTCCTCTCCCCAAATCCCCCTCCCTTCTAGAACTGATGATGTCACCTAGTTTAGGAAATGAAAGTTCTGGAAGAAAACAACCCAGCTCAGAATGCATGAAGGACCCCACAATCCTCCTCCTTCCTCCTCCTCCTCCTCCTCCTCCTCCTCCTCCTCCTCTTCCTTCTCCTCTCCCATAATCCCCCTCCCTTCTAGAACTGATGATGTCACCTAGTATAGGAAATGGATTCCTATTCCATTATCTTCAGCTTCGGTTTCACTGTTGTGGACAAGATCAGAGCATCCCTGATTATACTACAATACAATAGCAGAGTTGGAAGGGACCTTGGAGGTCTTCTAGTCCAACCCCTGCTCAGGCAGGAATCTCTACACCAGAGATTCAGACAAATGGTTGTCCAACAACTTAAAAACGTCAAGTATTGGAGCATTTACAACTTCTGGAGGCAACTTCTGTTCCACTGATTAATTGTGACAGGTGCTCACTTACCATTTTCTTCCCTATTTCAACTTGTGTTTCTAATCTGATTTTTGTGGTGCTGTTTTTGATAGGTTGGATTGTTTTATCCCTTTGTGTAAAGACAGATGCAAAACATGAGTTAAATAGTTCTGCTTTCTCCCTGTTGCTTGTCACCTTCTTGCCACTTTCTCCCAGAAATGGGCCAATTGTTTCCTTAACTTTTTTCTTGTTTTTAACATGTTGGAAGAAGCTTTTTTGGTTATTTTTTTACTTTTGTGGCAAGCCTTTCTTGGTTGTGAGCCTTAGCTTTCCTCACTTCATCTTTACATGCTCGGACTATTTGCTGATATTCTGCCTTAGTTATGTCCCCCTCTTTCCACTTTTTATACTTATCTTTTTTGTCTTTCAATTTGTCAGAGAGTTCTTTATGTCCCCCTCTTTCCACTTTTTATACTTATCTTTCTTGTCTTTCAATTTGTCAGACTTCTTTATGCAGCCATGCTGGTTTCTTTTGGGAGCTGTTATTTTTCTTCTTCATTGGTATTGTGCTAGACTGGGCTTTTGTAATCTCATTTTTCAAAATTTCCCAAGCTTCTTGAGTTGTTTTCCCCTTGAGGATTCTCATCCATGGAATTTTTCCCAAGCTCTCTCTAAGTTTATTGAAATTAGCTCTCTTAAAGTCCAAGGCTCTAGTTTCACTTGATTCTACTACTTGTGTTTGCATAATGTTGAATTCCAATATTGCATGGTCACTTGCCCCCAGGGTTCCTGTGGCTTCAACACCTTCTATCATTTCCTCTCTGTTAGTGAGGATTAAGTCCAATATGGCTGATCCCCTTGTTCCCTTCTCTACTTTTGGGGAAACAAAGTTGTCTGCTAGCTTTGTTAGGAACCTGTTGGATCTTCCACTTGGTGCAGAGTTTGTTTCCCAGTTGATGTCAGGGTAGTTAAAATCTCCCATTACTATTGTGGTGTGCTTCCTACATACCTTAGTTAGCTGACTAGCAAAAAGCCCATCTACTTCCTCTGCTTGGTTGGGTGGCCTGTAGTATAGACCTATGGCAATGTCATCCCCCCCCCAACCTTTAATATTGCCCCAAATGCACTCAAGATAGCTCTCATCATTGTTGTGCTCTATTTCTGTAGAGACGTAGTTATTTCTTATATATAGTGCAACTCCACCTCCTCTTTTATTTGGTCTATTTCTTTTAAATAATTTAAATCCTTCTAGCTGTATGTTCCATTTGTCAGTTTCATCCCACCAAGTTTCTGTAATGGCAATAATATCGTATCTGCCCTCTTTTACTTGAATTTCTAATTCGCCCTGTTTATTCCTCATCCTCTGTGCATTGGTGTATAGACATTTGAGTCCATTTTGACTGACCTTGTGTTTACTGTCTACATAACCTGTGTTATGCCTGACTGCCCCTGTTTTCTTGCCACTTGTGTGATTCAGGCACATGGTATGGCGCTCACTATTAAATGCTTGGTTTTGCTTGATAAAGTGATAACCTCCCCCCCCCTCCTGCGTGAATCCCAAATGCCTTTAGCAGCTCAACTCCCTCTGCAGTTTCACATCGCTTGCAAAACGTCTGCAGCTGGGAGAGGCTTCCCTTCGCTTTGGTTGGGTCTCTTGTCTGTAACCGAAGCTCTTTCCAAATTTCGGAGCCCCGTTGCAAAAGAAGGAAGACACCCAGGAAAGGGTCAGCTAAGCTCCCTGCTTCCATCAATGCACACCTTTTAATGACTGTCTGTCATTGTTCATAACAAGAACCTCATTTGGCGTCACTCACATCGCCTCTGAGCAAAGCTTTTAAAATGTCTTTCTATCCAGCATGCTCCTCTCTGCTGGCGAAGCTTAAGGAGGGTAGAAGGAGAGGAAGGGTAGAAAGGCCTCGGAGGAAGGAGTCCTTCTCTGAGGTTAATGAAAAGGAGGGGCTGACTGCATCGCATTTCACTTGGTTATTGCGTTAACCTGCCTTCTGGGGTTGCAACCTATTGGAATGGAATGGAATAGGAATAGGAATGGAAGGGAAGGGAAGGGAAGGGAAGAGAACAGAACAGGAACAGGAACGGAAAGGAATGGGAAGGGAAGGGAAGGGAAGGGAAGAGAAGAGAAGAGAAGAGAAGAGAAGAGAAGAGAAGGAAATAGGAATAGGAAGGGAAGGGAAGGGAAGGGAAGGGAAGGGAAGAGAAGAGAAGAGAAGAGAAGAGAAGAGAAGAGAAGAGAAGAGAAGAGAAGAGAATATAGAGAGTGGAGTGGAGTGGAGTGGAAAAGAGAAAAGTACAGTAGAGTACAAAAGAAAAGAAAAATAGAACAGAACAGAATAAAATGCAATATAGAATAAAAATCAGAAGAAGGGAAGGGAAGAGAAGGGAAGAGGAGAGGAGAGAAGGCAGAATTGAACAGAACAGAATAGAATAGAGAAACAGAATAAAATGCAAAATAGGAATGGAATGGAATAGAAGGGGAAGGAAGGGGAAGGGACCTTGAAGGTCTTCTAGTCCAACCTCCTGCTCAAGCAGGAGACCCCATACCATCTCAGACATATGGCTGCCCAGTCTCTTCTTAAATTCCTCCAGTGTTGGAGCACTCACAACTTCTGGAGGGAAGCAGTTCCACTGGCTAATTGTTCTCACCTTCAGGGAATCTCCCCTTAGTTCAATTGCCAGAATCCTCAGCAAATACAACCCCCAACTACACCCAAATTCTCCCTGGCTAACAGTTGTAAGCGTGGAAATAATCCTAAATCATTTTTCCCAGTGCGGTTGTAATTTCGAATAGTCACAAAGGAGCGATTGCAAATCAAGGATTACCTGTTTGAAATGAACACGGACAAATATTAGCACGTCGTAGCCATGATGTTCGCCAGCCAGCCTCTCTTCTCAACCAGTTCTATTTTTTTTTGTAAAGGTTTGTTTTATTTTATTTCTATTTTAAAGCAAACGTTTCATCCTTCATCAATCAGTGTGTCATCTGAGTACAACTTCTTCATGTGTCCTAATAGCTATAGCTTACCACCAAATTCTTTATATACCTCTGTCCTTATTTTAACACGACAACTTAACATATCTCCTTTTATAACAATTCAATTCAATTTCAATTTATTAGCGCTTATAGACCGCCCCCTCTCCCGAAAGGGACTCGGGGCGGTGTACAGTCCATGTCAAAGAACAAAATTAAAACAATTAAAATTACTACATGGAGAATATATATATACAAATATAAAATGGATGGATGGATAAGAGGAGGATAAAAGATGTGCAGGACTGTATTGCTAATAAATAATTAAAATAAACAGACATTAAAATCCCAATACCCAATAAAATTAAATCTACAGAATAATACCCTTAAAAACCAGTAAAATATAAATGTAAATGCCAGGAGATAGGCGTTGAAATTATGCCAGGCCAGCCAGTCGAAACAGGTGAGTCTTTAGTTTCTGCCGGAAGGAGCGGAAGTCGGTGGTGGTTCTAATGTCGGGGGGGAGGTCATTCAACATTTATCTCCCTAAATTATTTAATGTTATACTTTTTATTGCTATTCATTTTCCAACCAATAATAAAATAACCCCCATATATTACAATCACCAGATTCTTCCTTTCCTTTAATTGCTAGTGTTAATCTACTCATTTCTGCACAATCTAATATTTTCTTAATCACATTTTCATCTTTAGGGATTTCTTCGGCTTTCCAATTTTGTGCAAATATAATTCTAGGCACAGTTATTGCATGAATAATCAAATATACATTTTCTTTACTATATTTCCCTGGTAAGATACCCAACGAGAACAATTCAGGTTTTAAGTCAATAGGTTGCTGGGTCATTTTTTCCAACCACATTCGAATTCTTGCCCAGTATTTTTTCACTTTCGTACATGTCCACCACGTGGGATGATATGACCCCGCATTTGAAGGGATTTCCGACATTTGTTAATGAGTTTCCTTGAGGGTCTCACAAGCCAGGATACCCTCCTGGAGAAGAAGAGACAGAAGCCACAATGAAGAAGGCTTAGAAAATTGTATTTCCTTTCCACTCTTGGTTCAGGTTGTATGTCTTCCGATCTACCTATATTTAACTGGTCTATTTTTGAATGTGACTCAGGAGAGGCTCAGGAAAAAAATTCCTACTCATTGAGCAAATGGAATTTATTACCGTAAGAGAAATGAAATGATCAGCCTGTTCTGGAGAGAGGGGGGAGGGAGGGGGGAGAGAGGGAAGGAGGGTGTGATGGGGGGGAGAGAGAGAGAGAGAAGAGACAGAGAGACAGAGAGAGAGAAGAGGAGAGAGAGAGGAGAGAGAGAAACAGAGACACAGAGAGAAGAGACAGACATAGAGAGAGAAAAGAGAGAGAGAGAGAGACAGAGAGAGAGACATAGAGAGGGACAGATAAAAGAGACAGACAGAGAGAGGTAGGGAGAGAGAGAGAAGAGACAGAGAAAGAGAGAGAGGAGAGGAGACAGACAGGGACAGACAGAAGAGAGAGAGAAGAGAGAGAGACAGAGAGACAGAAAGAGAGAGAGAGAGAGAAAAGAAATACACAGACAAAGAGAGAAAAGTGACAGACACAAACAGAGAGAGTGAGGGAGAGAGAAGAGACAGAGAGACAGAGAGAGAAAGACAGAGAGAGACAGAGACAGACAGACAGAAAAGTGACAGACACAGAGAGAGAGACGGCGAGAGAGAGAAGAGACAGAGAGAGGGGGGGAGACACAGACAGAAAGAGACAGAGACAGAGAGAAAGACAGACACAGAGAGACAGAGAGAGAGAGAAATACGCAGAGAGGCAGAGACAGAGACAGAGAGAAAAGTGACAGACACACAGAGAGAGACAGAGAGAGAAATACAGAGACAGAGAGGCAGAGGCAGAGAGGCAGAGAGAGAGAGAAGAGACAGAGAGACACACACAGGGAGAGAAAGACAGAGAGAAACAGAGACAGAGAGAAAAGTGACAGAGAGAAAAGTGACAGACAGAGAGAGACAGAGAGAGAGAGAAGAGAGAGACAGAGAGACAGAGAGAGAGAGAGAAGAGATGAGAGAAAAGAGACAGACAGAGACACACACAGAGAGAAATACAGAGACACACACACACACACACACAGAGAGAGAGAGAGAGAGAGAGAGAGAGAGAGAGAGAAAAGTGACAGACAGAAAGAGACAGAGAGGGAAGAGACAGAGAGAGAGAGTGAGACAAAGACGAAGAGAGAAGAGAGAGAGACAAGAGACAGAGAGAGAGGAGAGGAGACAGACAGAGAAGAGAGTGAAAGAGAGAGAGGAGAGGAGACAGATAGACAGACAAAGACAAAGGGAGGAGAGAGAAAGCCAGAGAGAGGCTGGAATTGAAATAAATGATCAATCATTCTTAGTCAACGTAATGTTTGCTTTGTCCCATATTTCAAAGAGGCACCTAGGTCTCCATAGACCATGCACTACAATTAGGAAGGCAAAAATATCTCCATCCCTCCTCATTGTTCTTCCCCGCATTCAATTACAATGCTCTTTGCATCCAAAATAGAATGTTTTATTGAATGTCGAGCATTTTGGGGTGGTTTTTTAAAAAAAAAGTCAAGAGAAAACAGGTGCATGCCATCTGCAGGTGTCCCTGGTGGAAGCTGTTTTGAGGACACATTTATCGAATGCCAAGTTGTTTTAAGTTGAGCTAGTGTGAATTTATGATTATTCTTTTTTTTACTGTTGCTGTGATTGTGAGACCAAATTGCTGCAACTGCTCAAATCTGACTGCCTTCAGTTTGACTTTCATGATTCAATCAGAATAGAATTGGGAAGGGACCTTGGAGGTCTTCTAGTCCAACCCCCCTGCTCAAGCAAGAGACCCTCTACCGTTTCCTAATTGGAATGGAATAGAATAGAATAGAATAGAATAGAATAGAATAGAATAGAATAGAAGAATGGAACGGAGAATAGAATAGGAATATAGAATGGAATAGGAATAGGAAGATAGGATAGGATAGAATAATGGAATGAAGAATAGAACAGAACAGAACAGAATAACAGAGTTGGAAGGGACCTTGGAGGTCTTCTAGTCCCCCTCCCTGCCCAGGAAACCCTCTACCCTTTCAGATAAATGGTTGTCCAATCTCTTCTTTAAAAACTTCCAGTGTTGGAGCATTCGCAACTGAGTTTGCAGCCTTGGAAAGATAAATGTTTTCCTGAGATCTCCTAACCCAACTAAATAAATGATTTCAATTTTTCCTGCTTGAGCAGGGGGCTGGACTAGAAGACCTCCAAGGTCCCTTGCAGCTCTGTTCTGATTGATTGAACCTACTCTCCCAAAGAGAAAAAGACCCTCACGGCCTCAGAGAAACAGCCTTAAATACCAGGGTAATTACAACCGCACTTCCTTCCTAGGGAACGCGTCTGCTTTAATGAAGATGACATCCAGCAGCGCAGAGGAATGGAGGGTATTAAATCTCTCTGCTGGTAGGAGACACAACAAATGTAATTGTCGTGCAGGGAAAAGTGATTAGTATTTCAGCAGGTCCATGCCAAAGGGACACCACGCAAAGGGAGGCAGAGGGGGGTTTCGGTGCCAATTCTAGCGAGGGGTAAATTTCCTAGATATAAAAGCTCAGAAGGGGAGGGAGCATCACTCTGCAGCTACAGTATTAGCCAGGACAGATATTTTTATGCTCAATTGTGTGCGAGGACAGCACAGGCAATACAAGGGACCTTGGAGGTCTTCTAGTCCAACCCCATGCTCAAGCAGGAAGCCCTATGCCATTCCAGACAAATGCTTTCCCAATCTCTTCTTAAAAGCCTCCAGTGTTGCCGCATTAACAACTTCTGGAGGCAATTTCTGTTCCACTGGTTAATTGTCCTCCCTGTTAGGAAGTTTCTCCTGAATTCCAGGTTGCTTTTCTCCTTGATTAGTTTCCACCCATTGCTTCTTGTCTTGCCTTCAGGTGCTTTGGAGAGTAGCTTGACTCCCTCTTCTTTGGGGCAGACCCCGAGATATCGGAAGACTGCTATCATGTCATCCCTAGTCTTTTTTCTCATTAAATTAAACGTATCAAATTTAGAATTTAGAATAGCAGAGATGGAGGGGACCTTCTGGAGGCAAGTTGTTCCACTGATTAATTGTTCTAACTGTCAGGAAATTTCTCCTTCATTTTTAGTTCTTCTTAATTCCTGCAACCGTTCTTTGTGAGTTTTAGTCTCTAGTCTCCTAACCATCTTGGTTGATCTTCTCTGTGCTGATTTAGGATCTATTCCCCACCCAGTGGGAGGGGGGGCACCCACCCACTCCCAGAAAAATTGGCTGCATGTTACACAGGTTGGGAGAAGTCGTATTTTTTTGCCTGATTTTCTGTGGAATAGAAGTGCTTTGGAGAAGGTGGGTGGGGAATCCATTCTTCTTCTTTTAACTCCCTTCATCCTTCTTCCGGGCGCATTAACGACTCCGGCAAATGAGGAGGCTTAAAGACTGACAATCTAATTACATGCAGAAAGTGGAGAGAGAGAGAGAGAGGGAAAGAGAGAAAATAATTTGTTTTGCAGAAAATAAAATAAAAATAAGATTGCAACCAGGGAGGAGGTAGGAAATGTAGCCCCTTAATTGAATCTCGGATTCCATGAAATGCTGGAGCCTGCAAGATAACGCGATTTAATTGCTTCGGCGAGTATATTAAGAGGGAGAGAGGAACCAGCAGCCTGGCCAAAACAAGAAACAAAAAACCAGGCCCCAAGAAAGCTTTGGAGTAACTAAGGCTTCCCCTCTTGAAAACCATAAAGGAGTGGAGCTCACCGCACCGTGCATTAGAGCTCTCCAAAGCGCCTAGAATAGATATTGATTTATTATTTATCACCGGGTGGAGAAGGCCGCCGTGAGTCACCGGATGAAGGGTGGTTTACAACCAGTTTCCTCCACTCTGCAGTAAAATGGGCATCGGAGGCAGGGTTTGCTCTCACGATGCGATACGAACCGCAAGCACCATGCTCTTCTTTCCTTGCTATTTACAAGGGTTTGATGAGACGAACGATGGCGCGGAGGAAGGGAGAGGATGGCCTGGGTGCAAAGATGCAGAAACCCTGGTTTTGGGAAAAGGGAGCTGAGAGGTTGTCTTATCTATGGAGGGTCTCAGTCCATCCAGGCCATGGCTGCCCCAAAGGTGCTTTCCCCCCCACACACAAAAAAAGGGCATCGGGACTTTGTTTATCCTGGAAGACTTCACTTCTCATCCAAGAATTCCCCCATTTGGTTTTTGTGCCTAAAGTGGGACTAGAACTCACCGTCTCCTGGCGATTGGCCCAAAGTCACAATTGGTTTTTGTGCCTAAAGTGGGACTAGAACTCACCGTCTCCTGGCGATTGGCTCAAAGTCACTCAGTTGGTTTTTGTGGCTAAAGCAGGGACTAGAACTCACCCTCTCCTGGGTGATCCCAAAGGTGTTTTTTCACGAGGCAACTGGACTTTCTTGTTTTTCCTTAAAGACGTTTCTCTTCTCCTCCAAGAAGCTTCTTCGGTTCTGACTTGGATGTAGGGAATGGTAGGATTGATGCTCCTTGCAGACCGTTGGTCATTTGCATTATTTGAGAGAGTCACTGAGGCCTCCAGAAAGTCCAGTTGACTCTTGAAAAAAAGCACCTTTGGGATAACCACGATCTGGTAACAATCTCTACAGACTTTGAGCTATACAATTTGGGGTGAAGACACTTAGAATGGGGTGAGAGTAGGAATGAATTTTCAAAGGGAAAAACTGCAGACTCAGGAACCATTTGCACCACTCGGGGGACCCTGAGGACACAGACAAACCTCCAAGTGGCCTCAAGGACCCTCTCAAAGGATGCAAATGACCTGCTGTCTGCAAGGAGTATAAATCCTTCTATTCCTCACTATTCAGTCAGAGCTGAAGAAGCTTCTGGGATGAGAAGCGAAATGTCTTCAAAGAAAAAACAAGACAGTCCAGTTCCCTCTTGAAAAAAAGCACCTTTGGGACAACCATGACCTGAAAGATGGAGAAAGAAATGCACTCAGCAAAGCTTTCATTCCAGGCAGTATCTTCCCCTGACTGTCAAATGAACGACTTGATTTTAATGGAAAAATCTTTCCAATAGCTCCGTAATCCAAGTCTTTTGTGTTTCTGCATTCCTCATTACCTCGGTGCAATTTTAAGCTTTAGGACAGTTGCATGGAAAGGAAGAAATGGGAACAATACAATTTCTCTCTGCAAAATCTGCAAAACCATATTTGGTAGCCGACCATCCATCAAAGTTGTGTGTTTTCTTCACATTCTATATTTAAATCCGAATATATTTGAAACGGAGCAGGAACTTAAAAGGGTTTCTTTGTGTTTTGTTTTGGGGTTTGTTTGTTTGTTTGTTTGTTTGTTTCATATTGCAGCATTTCATCAACTTAGAGAAGTAAATATGAAATAGATTGTATCAGGCATTTAATTTCAGATCATGAACTGTTATGGAGCACTTCGTGATCAAAGAGCCGAGATCTCCAATCCATCTCTAAATATATTAGTGAGCGAAAGGATTTAGATATTTCCCTGCTTCTTAATGAAGACAAACATTCTTTAATTAAAGCCAGAAGTTTCAGTAGTTACTGAATCAGAATGATGGATGGATGAGTGGGTGGATAGGAGATTGGGTGGAGGGATGGAGAAATGGAGGGATGGATCATTGGATGATTGGATGGATAGAAGGATGATGGATGGATGGGTGGATGATGATGGATGTATGATTAGATGGATGGATCATTGGATGGATGGACGGGTGGGTGGGAGGTTGGATTGAAGGATGGAGAAATGGAGGGATGGATGATTGGATGATTGGATGGATGGATGGATAGAAGGATGATGGATGGATAGAAGGATGATGGATGGATGGATGGATGGATGGATGATGGATGGATGATTAGATGGATGGATCATTGGATGGATGGATGGGTGGGTGGGAGGTTGGATGGAAGGATGGAGAAATGGAGGGATGGATCATTGGATGATTGGATGGATGGATGGATAGAAGGATGATGGATGGATGGATAGAAGGATGATGGATGGATGGATGGATGATGGATGGATGGATGGATGGATGGATGGATGGATGATGGATGGATGATTAGATGGATGGATCATTGGATGGATGGATGGGTGGGTGGGAGGTTGGATGGAAGGATGGAGAAATGGAGGGATGGATCATTGGATGATTGGATGGATGGATGGATAGAAGGATGATGGATGGATGGATAGAAGGATGATGGATGGATGGATGGATGATGGATGGATGGATGGATGATGGATGGATGATTAGATGGATGGATCATTGGATGGATGGATGGGTGGGTGGGAGGTTGGATGGAAGGATGGAGAAATGGAGGGATGGATCATTGGATGATTGGATGGATGGATGGATAGAAGGATGATGGATGGATGGATAGAAGGATGATGGATGGATGGATGGATGATGGATGGATGATTAGATGGATGGATCATTGGATGGATGGACGGGTGGGTGGGAGGTTGGATGGAAGGATGGAGAAATGGAGGGATGGATCATTGGATGATTGGATGGATGGATGGATGGATGGATAGAAGGATGATGGATGGATGGATGGATGATGATGGATGGATGATTAGATGGATGGATGATTGGATGGATGGACGGGTGGGTGGGAGGTTGGATGGAAGGATGGAGAAATGGAGGGATGGATCATTGGATGATTGGATGGATGGATGGATGGATAGAAGGATGATGGATGGATGGATAGAAGGATGATGGATGGATGGATGATGATGGATGGATGATTAGATGGATGGATGATTGGATGGATGGACGGGTGGGTGGGAGGTTGGATGGAAGGATGGAGAAATGGAGGGATGGATCATTGGATGATTGGATGGATGGATGGATAGAAGGATGATGGATGGATGGATAGAAGGATGATGGATGGATAGATGGATGATGATGGATGGATGATTGGATGGATGGATGATTGGATGGATGGATGATGGATGGATGGATGGATAATTAGATGGATGGATCATTGGATGGATGGATGACTGGATGGATGGATGGATGGATGGAGGAATTCAAGGATGGGTGGATGGAGAAATGAATGGATGGATGAATGGATGGAGAGATGGATGGATGGACAGGCAGTGGATGGGCACATGTATGCATGGATGTCTCTGAGCAGGGCGCTTTTCTTGCATATGTTTCATTGCCCAACTAGGAAACATCATCAGTGTTAGAAGGGAGGCAGGTTTGCAGAGAGGAGGAGGAAAAGGAGGAGAAGAACTGCAGGGTCCTTGGGGCTCTCTAAGCTGGGTGGTTTTCTTGCAGACATTTCATGACCCAAGTAGGGAACATCATCAGTGCTATAAGAGAATGGGGTTTGCTTCACACATACCCCACATTGCAAACTCAGCGTTATTTTGCCCATTATTCCCTTTCCATTTCTCCACGTTCCCTTTTTCCAATTCCCGCCAGTTGCCGCCAGTAGCTATCATCTCCGGGTGTCTCCAAGACAAGGGGAAATGGGTCAAAAAAGTCAAGATGGCCGACAAAAACCCCACTCCTTTACATGCCAGCTTGAGTTTATTTTTCACTCCCCTGCAGAGAACCCCTAAAGAACAGCCTGTCCGTTAATCTCTGACCTGATCTGAAATTCCATCAAATAGCGAGTCTAGAAGTAGCCCCGAACAGCCCCTTGTCTTTTTCAACCCAAGGAAAGAAGGACCATCCAGCTCTCATGCCGGCCTCTCGAAAGAGGCTCTCTGGGTTAAGAGGGTCATGAGGAGAGCGCATGAAACATTAAAGGAGGCTCTTATGCCGAATCAGCAGAACATGAGCTGAATTGTGCTGAATCCTCCCCTCCTTCCTGTCTGCCAGGCTCTGAAACGCTGCAGGGAAAACCTGAGAACGACCAAGGAGGCCTTCCTTTTTATTTTTATGTTTAAATCATTTTTATTACAGTGTTTTAAAAGGGAAAAAAAGAAACAACCTTAACAGTTTCCTTCTATGCAACATTTCCCTGTGAATATACATGCGTTATATGTGCGTTCCCCCCGCTTATGCCAATATGCCACTATCTAGGCATGTCATGCCAGTGTTTTTATACATGCAAATATATTCATTTCTTGAGTTACGGTCATTCGTGGTGTGACATTTCCATTTATACATATTGATTTCTGATTTCTAACTCCTGTACATCTTCTTCGTTTAATCTCTCCTTAAGCTTCCTCTAACCCAGTGTGTCTCAACCTTGGCAACTTGAAGATGTCCAGACCTCAACTCCCAGAATTCCCCAGCCAGCGAATGCCTCCCTCCCTTCCTTCTTTTACTATCTCCTTCTCCCTTTCCTTTCATTTTCTTTCATTCCTCCCTATTTCCCTTTCCCTTTCTTCATTTTTTCCTTTCTCCTCTTCCTTTACTTTCAGTCCTTTCTCTTCCTTCATCCCTCCTTCTTCCTATTTTATTCTTTTCTTCCTTTCCTTCTGTTGGAAGTTATCACCCAGCCCTCTCCCATAAAAATGAAATATCCTAGGAAATATTGATAAGGCAGAATATTATATTTTCCTGAATGTGAAAAAGGGAGAAACACATTTTAAACACAAAGTAAATTCCTGCAGCTTCCGGCCCATCCCCACTTTGTCAATGGGCCATTAGGAAGGCCAAGCTAGTCCACTTTACATAATAAAGAGTTCTTCTCCCCTTCAGCTCCAGGGGGATGGGATTAAGGCAGGATAGTGTTGCCTTTTACTCAACTGACCACATGGCATCTGAGAATTCAACCAAACCTGGATTCAAAACTCAGCCTAGAGGGTTGCCCTTGCCCGGGCCCATGGGAGTCTGACAGCCAATCAGAATACATTTCTTACACAGGAACAGGAAACAGATAGGTGGGGCAGAACAGATTATAAAAAGCCCCACAAGCCCTTCTTCATCTCTTCTCTGCTCTTCTCTTCCCTTCTCTTCTTCTCCACCAACATTGAAGCATGTCATCACCTTTTCTGTTCAGGACTCAGGCCATGTGATCCTGTCCACCATTAAAACCATCTTTCCAAGCAGCCTCCATGTCTCCAGTGTCTTTTTCCGCACTTGTAGCCGAACCCAGAAGGACATTTCTTTCAACAGAAGGAATTGATGAAAGAAATGTCCTTCTGGGTTCGGCTCCAAGTGGGGAAAAAGACACTGGAGACATGGAGGCTGCTTGGAAAGATGGTTTTAATGGTGGACAGGACCACATGGCTTGAGTTCCTGAACAGGAAAGGAGATCACATGCTTCAATGTTGGGAAGAAGAGAAGGAAGGAAGAGAAGCTGAGTCCCTGGCTTTATGCCCTCTCTGGCCTTTGATCTTGATCCTGTCTTCTGATTGGTTGTCAGACTCCCATGGGACCATGCAGGGGCAACATTTTGAATCCAGGTGTGGTTGAGTTCTCAGATGCCATGTGGTCAGTTGAGTAAAGGCTTATTATCCTGCCTTAATCCCATCCCCCCCTGGAGCTGAAGGGGAGAAGAACTCTTTATTATGTAGAGGGACTGGCTTGCCCTTCTTAAGGGCCCATTGACAAAGTGGGTGGGGGCAGGAAGCTGCAGGGAGCTATTCTCTCTTTATAAAACATGTTTCTCCCTTTTCACATCCCAATATTTCCTACGATATTTCATTTTTCTGGGAGAGGGCTGGGTGATAACTTCCTACACTTTTTTTCTTTTCTCTCTTTCCTTCTTCTCCCTCCCTCTCTTTCCATTTCCCTCTCTCCCTCCCTTCCTTCTTTTACTATCTTTCCTCCTTCTTTCCTTTCTTTTTCTTCCATCCCTCCCTATTTCCCTTTATTTTTCTTCGTTATTTCCTCTCTCCTCTTCCTTTATTTTCATTCCTTTCTCTTCCTTCTTTCTTTTTCTATTCTCTCTCTTTCCTTCTTCTCCTTCCCTCCCTCCCTCCTCTCTCTCTCTCTCTTTTCCCTTTTTCCTTCCCTCCTCCATTCATTTTTTTCTTTCTCCCTGCCCGCTCTCTCCTTCTTCTCTCCATATTCCGTGTTTCAATCCTTCCTAGCTAGAGACCCCAAAGCACATTCAAAGGAACAACAATATCTCACCACCTGCTATTGAGAAAAAGTTAACAACCTCCCTGGTTGTTTCTGCAGAGACAAACTTAGCAGCTAAAAAAAAAAAAATCCCAGTCTTTTTTCCAGCCAGCTGGCCCGACCAGCAACTAATGAGGCCAGGAGTCGATCTGAGTGCTAGAAACAATAGATAAATCAGCAGGAAAAAAAACCCACAAGAAAATGTCTCCTTCAGCCACAAAATAACCTCCCCCCCCCCCACCCAAAGACAACAGCAATCTTGCAAAGAACGACAGTTGTTATACAAGGCGTTAAATTTGCTCAAAGAAAAGAGTTTGCAGAGCAGAACAAATGAAGTGAAGTTGTTGGCTGCAGTGAAAGTCCCGCCCTTCAGGAGGGATGAAGATGGACGACCCCTGGGAAATGTGGGGAGGGAAGTGTGGAAAGTTATCACCCAGCCCTCTCCCAGAAAAATGAAATATCCTAGGAAATATTGAAAAGGCAGAATATTTCTCTGTATGTGAAAAGGAAGAAACATATTTTATAAAGGGAGAATAGCTCCCTGCAGCTTCCTGTCCCCACCCACTTTGTCAATGGGCCATCAAGGTGGCCAAGCCAGTCCCTCTACATAACAAAGAGTTCTCCCTTTCAGCTCCAGGGGGATGGGATTAAGGCAGGATAACATTGGCCCTTGACCCAACTGCCCACATGGCATCTGAGAACTCAACCACACCTGGATTCAAAACCCAGCCTAGAGAGTTCCCCCGCATGGTCCCATGGGAGTCTGACAACCAATCAGAAGGCAGGATCAAGATCAAAGGCCAGAGAGGGCATAAAACCAGGGACTCGGCTTCTCTTCCTTCCTTCTCTTCTTCTTCCCAACATTAAAGCATCTGATGATCCCTTTTCTGCTCAGGGGATCAAGCCATGTGATCCTGTCCACCATTAAAACCATCTTTCCAAGCAGCCTCCAGGTCTCCAGTGTCTTTTTCCCCACTTGGTGCCGAACCCAGAAGGACATTTCTTCCAACAGAAGAAAGAAGGAAGGAAGGGGAAGGGAGAAAGGGAAGTAGAAGGAGGGAGGGAAGAGGGAAAGGAATGGAAGGGGAGGGGAGGGAGGGAAGAAATGGAGGGAAGAGAGAATGAGGGAAGGAAGGAAGGGAAGGAAGATACAAAGGGAGAAAGATAAATATGAGAGAGGAAGGAGGGAGGGAGGGAGGGGAGGAAGGGGAAGGAAGCGAAGGGGAGGGACGGAGGAAGGAACGAACGAATGAAATAGAGGGAAGAGAGGAGGAGGGAAGGAAGATACAAAGGGAGAAAGATAAATATGAGAGAGGAAGGCGGGAGGGAGGGGAGAAGAGAAGGAAAAAGAGAAGGAAGGAAAGAAGGAAAGCAGAAGAGACCATCTTGGAGCAGTTCTTCATTCTACTCAGTGCCAGGCAAAGCAAGGCACCCTTCCAAAAATGCAGAAATGCAAATCCAACCTTCCAAGGCCAGGCCTCTTTCGGAGTGAAATTGCTTTTGCTAGATTTTATGGCCAGGGTGCCTACTCTCTTGCTTCAGTTGCCTGCTTTCCATTTCCAGGAACAGTAAAGTCGCTCATAAATCTCTGATGCACACGGTACACACACACACACACACACACACACACACACTGCCCCCCTCTCCAACAGAGGCTGGCAGGGAAAGTTGCTTACTTGGGCATTATCTCGCCTTGGCTCACAGGAGATTTTACATCTCTTTTTCCTGCCCTTCACCTCTCGGCAACCAGAAGAACAGAGTTGGAAGGGACCTTGGAGGCCATCTAGCCCAACCCCCTGCTCGAGCAGGAGACCCTCGACCAGGGGTGCCCAACTTTGGAACTTTAAGACTTGTGGACTTCAACTCCCAGAATTCCCCACCGAGCCATGAACGGAAGTCCACTTATCTTTAAAGCACGCAGGCGGTGGAATTCTGGGGCTTGAAGTCCACCCATCTTAAAGCATCCTGACTGGGGAATTCTGGGAATAGCATTCCATTCATGCCACCTAGGGAATTCTGAGACTTGAAGTCGATATCCACGCAGCCTGGGGAATTCTGGGAGTTGAAGTCCACCTATCTGAAAGCTGCCAAGGTTGACCAAGACCTCTTCTGTGCAGACTAAAAATAGAACATTGATCTGACTCAAATATCAGCCGACTCAAAGATCAGTGAGTAACCGAAAAGGCATTAGACTGCCTCGTGAGCTCCTTCCTCTCTCCTTGTTGCGGTGGATGATGGGCCCCCTTTGATGTGTTGGAAGAAAATGTCCCTCTGGGTTCAGTTCCAAGTGGGGGAAAAAACCACTGGAAACACGGAGGCTGCTTGGAAAGATGGTTTAATGGTGGACAGGATCACGTGGCTTGAGCTCCTGAGCAGGAAAGGGGGATCATCAGATGCTCCCAGATGTTGGGTGAAGAAGAAAAAGAGGCAGAGATGCTGAAAGTCCCTGGCTTTATGCCCTCTCTGGCCTTTGATCTTGATCCTGCCTTCTGATTGGTTGTCAGGCTCCCATGGGGCCATGCAGGGGCAACTCTCTAGGCTGGGTTTTGAGTCCATGCTTGGTAGAGCATGGCTTCTCCCCAGGTGCCCTGTGGTGAGTTTCTGTAGAAGGCTAATCTTACCTTTGTTATGTAGAGTAGAATAACGCAGCCACCGCCCCCCCTTTTTTAATTGACAAAGGCAGGGGCTATTAAGAGTGACTCTGTTTCCTGCCTAAAAACAGGTTTCTCCATTTCTGATCCAGAGAAATATAATACTCTGCTTTTTCAATATTTCCCAGGATATTTCATTTTTCTAGGAGAGAGGGGTGGGTGCTAACTTCCTACAGATGCGAGGAGGGGAGCGGGAAGCGCTGCAGATTTCGAAGGAGCCTGTCTCCGAAAAGAAAGGCTGAGATTTGTAGCACGGCTCAGAACATGACATTTAGAAGTTCCCAAGTTGTACCTCACTGTACATAGAGTCCCCTGCTTGAGAAGGGGGCTGGACTAGAAGACCTCTAAGCACACAAGCTCACAATAGATACAAACGCAAGGTAAACTGCTCCAAACTCAAGTGCAGAAAATACGACTTCTGCAACAGAGTGGTCAATGCCTGGAATTCACTAACTGTGGTTTCATTCCCAAACACCCATAATTTTAACCTTAGACTGTCTATTGTCAATCTCACCCCATTCCTAAGAGGTTTGTAAGGGGGCAGGCATAAGCGTACCAGGGTGCCTTCTGTCCCTGTCCTAATGTCCCCTTGTATTCGCATTCATTTCATGTATTCATAATCATGTCTATCCTTGTATCTGTTATTTAATTCATGCTTGACGAAATAAATAAATAAATGCTTGTTATTCTGCTATTCATTCCCTTGATTTCCGATGTTTATTTAGGTTGATGCCTAAGGCCAACACAGCCTGATGCCAAAAAAAGCCAACACAGTCCTAGGCTGCATCAACAGAGGGAGAGAATCAAGATCACGGGAAGGGTTAATACCACTTTATAAGGCCTTGGTAAGGCCACACTTGGAATACGGCATTCAGTTCTGGTCACCACGATGTAAAAAAGATGTGGAGACTCTGGAAAGAGTGCAGAGAAGAGCAACAAAGATGATTAGGGCACTTGGAGACTAAAACATATGAAGAACGGTTGCAGGAACTGGGCATGTCTAGTTTAATGAAAAGAAGGACTAGGGGAGACATGATAGCAGCCTTCCAATATCTCAGGGGTTGCCACAAAGAAGAGGGAGTCAAGCTATTCTCCAAAGCAGAAGAAGGCAGGAATAGAAGCAATGGATGGAGAGAAGCAACCTGGAACTAAGGAGACATTTCCTGACAGTGAGAACAATCAATTCAGAAGTTGTGGGTGGCTCCATCACTGGAGGATTTTAAGGAGAGTTGGATATTATAATGCATAATCATTTCTCTGAATTGATGTGGGGTTCCTGCGTGAGTGGGGAGTTGAGCTAGGAATGGTTTACGGCCTCCTGCTTGGGCAGGGAGTTGGACTAGAAGACCTCCAAGGTCCCTTCCAACTCTGTGATTCTGTTAGAAGACCTCCAATTTTCTCCCTTTCAAATTTGTTATTCTATTCTCCAAAGCAGGACAAGAAGCAATGGATGGAAACTAACCAAGGAGAGAAGCAACCTGGAATTGAGGAGAAACTTCCTGACAGTGAGGACAATTAACCAGTGGGACTGCTTGCCACCAGACGTTGTGGGTGCTCCAACATTGGAGGTTTTAAAAGTAGAGATGGGATAGCCCTTTGTCCAGAATGGCACAAGATTGACCTGGTACGGGGTCTCCTCCTTGAGCAGGGGGTTGGACTAGAAGACCTCCAAGGTCCCTTCCAACTCTGTGATTCTGTTAGAAGACCTCCAATTTTCTCCCTTCCAAATTTGTTATTCTATTCTCCAAAGCAGGACAAGATCTCCCTGGTACAGGGTCTCCTCCTTGAGCAGGGGGTTGGACTAGAAGACCTCCAAGACCTCTCTTGTTATTCTGTGATTGTGGCTATTACAAACCTCACTCCATATCAATGTCCTTTCGAGAAGAGTTTCCTAGCCAGAAAAATCCCATTAATGCACTTTGGTGTTGTTGTTTTTTTTAAATTTTAAGTTGTTGTTCTGCATTTGCCCACACAAATCCTTCGGTGATTTTATCGATTGTTGTGTGCTTGGCCTCCTCTCATCTTCTGGTGGAGCACTTAGGAGAAATCGGGGCCTAAATGAAACAGGAGACCTTATATACCATTCCAGATAAATGGCTGTCCAGTTTTCTCTTAAAAACCTCCAGTTATGAAGCACCCACAACTTCTGGAGGCAAGCTGTTCCACTGGTTAATTGTCCTCACTGTTAAGAAACTTCTACTTAATTCCAGGTTGCTTCTCTCCTTGATTAGTTTCCTTCTTCCTTCTAGTTTCCTTGCTTCTTGTTCTACCCTCAGGTGCCTTGGAGAATAGTTTGACTCCCTCTTCTTTATGGCAACCCCTGAGATATTGGAAGACTGCTATCATGTCACCCCTGGTCCTTCTTTTCATTAAACTAGGCATAGATAACAGATCACAGGATAACAAAGTTGGAAGGTAACTTAGAGGTCATCTAGTCCAATCCCCTGCTCAAGTAGGAGCCTACACCATTTCACACAAATGGTTATCCGATCTCTTCTTAAAAACGTCCAGTGTTGGAGCATTTACAACTTCTAAAGGCAAGTTGTTCAGAATAACTGAGCTGGAAGGGATCTTAGAGGTCTTCTAGTCCAACCTCCTACTTGAGTAGGAGATCCTATTCCATTTGAGACAAATAGTTGTTCATTCTCTTCTTAAAAACTTCCAATGATGAACTTCGGGTGGCAAGCTGTTCCACTGGTTAATTGTCCTCACTGTTAGGACGTTTCTCCTTAATTGCAGGTTGCTTCTCTCCTTGATTAGTTTCCACCCATTGCTTCTTGTTCTACTCTCAGGTGCCTTGGAGAAGTGTTTGACTCCCTCTTCTTTGGGGCAACCCCTGAGATATTGGAAGACTGCTCTCATGTCTCCCCTGGTCCTTCTTTTCCTTAAACTAGACCTACCCAGTTCCTGCAACCGTTCTTCAAATGTTTTAGTCTCCAATCCCCTAATCCTCTTTGTTGCTCTTCTCTGCACTCTTTCCAGAGTTTCAACATATTTTTAATATCGTGGCAAGAACTACATAACCCCCCAAAACGAGGCCAAGCTATTTAGAAGCCGCGTAAAGTCCAGGAGATATTTTGGAAATTGCTTCCTCTGCAATCTCTACGCGGTGTCTGGAGGCTGTGACCTGCCAGAGAAGGTCGCCCGAAAGCGATTCAAGAATTAGAGACGGACGACTTCGGCTAAGCAAAAATCCGTGTGATATCCAGAGCTCTTTCCCAGTCTTTCTGCTGAGTTTGCAAACTTCCTTTGCAAAAAAGGGGCAATGAAGACCAGAAGAAGAAGAAGAGGGGGAGAAAAAAAAAAGAAAACTGTAGGCTTTTTTTTTTTTTTTTTGGCATGATACGGATAAAAAAGGATGCACTTAGGATTTGTGGTTTTGAGAATTGGGGGAAGATCTGGGTAATAGAAAAAAAGCTCCCTTCTTTGACCGTTGGTGATTTTTGCAACGTCACTGAAAATGCAAAATTAAAACACGGTACCAACTAGCAGCATCAATGTCTGAAACAATACAAATTAAAGTACAGTTCAAATGCAATTAATTTTAAAGTGAGTTTTTTTCTTTCTGCTATTATTCTCTCCTTCCATAGTTTTGCTTCTTTCTTTCTTTTCTTCCATATTCTCACTCTTTTCTTCCTTCCTCTCCCCTTCCTTCCTTCCTTCCAACTTCCTTCTTTCCTTGTCTCTCTCCATTTCTTCTCTAGCTTCTTACTTTATTCTTTATTCTTTCTTTTTTCTTTCTTTCTTTCTTTTTTCTTTCTTTCTTTTCCTTTCCTTTCTCCTTCCTTCCTTACCTTTCCTTTTTTTCTGCTATTATTCTCTCCTTCCATAGTTTTGCTTCTTTCTTTCTTTCCTTCCATATTCTCACCCTTTTCTTCCTTCTTCTCCTCCCCTCACGCCTTCCTTCCTTCCTTCTTCTTTCCTTGTCTCTCTCCATTTCTTCTCTTGCTTTCTTACTTTATTTTTCTTTATTTTTTCTCTTTTTTCTTTCTTTTTTTCCTTTTCCCCATCCTCTTTCCTTCCATCCTTCCTTCATTTCCTTTTTTCTTTCTGCTATTATTCTCTCCTTCCATAGTTTTGCTTCTTTCTTTCTTTCCTTCCATATTCTCACTCTTTTCTTCTTTCTTCTCCTTCCTTCCATTCCCATCCTCCCTCCCTCCCTCCCTTCCTTCTCAGTTTGGGTTGTTTCTTATATTCTTTGTAAAATCCTTAATAAAAATTAATTTATAAAAGATAAAAAGGGGAGATGATCTGCTTGGAAAAAGCAGGTGTTTTTTAAACAATGTCCAACAGATCTGGTGAGGTTGATGACTTTTTTTTTTTAAAAAAAAAAAGCTGTCCCAGGTAGTTTCCCCCGCCAAAAAAAAACCCTTTTCATGGACCCTGATTTTTTAAAAAGAATCTCTCCGTATTCACCCCACACACACACACTAAGCCCATTAACATCCCAGCTTCTCCTCTTCTCCAGTTTCATCTCTTTCTATTTCAATCGAAACTCAAAAGGCAGTAATTTAATTTTTTTAAAGTCTCTTTGAAGTCTATTTTAAAGTCCGAAATAAGATGGAGAGAAATGGGATCGAATCAGGGCTAAAAGAGGAATGTCTGCCATTCAGAGAGGACTCTCGGTTGGTAAAATAAACCTGTAACATCTGCCAATAGCCAAAAAAGACACGAATTGTCTTTGTGTGATCCACTAATAGTCTCTTTGGAGGTTTTGGCTATAAAGCTTCGACAAAATAGTTGTCCCATTTTGTCCCCATGGGAGGGGACTTCACAGTTTTGGAAAACCTGTCATAGATAGGTTTTCTCCAGGAGGATCTGTCTACATCTTGGACCTTTAGATCTTCCAATGGTGTCTCCATCACCCTGTGACTGAATACATCCATCTTACTGCTGGTTTCCTCCTCCTCCTCCTCTTCTTCCTCTTCTTCTTCCTCTTCTTCTTCTCCTCCTCCTCCATCCTCCTCCTTCTTCCTCTCCTTCTCCTCCTCTTCTGCTTCTTCTTCTTTCTTCTTTGTTTCTTCTTCTCATCCGCCTCCATCACTTCTGCTTCTTCTTCCTTCTTCCTCTCCTCCTCCTCCTGCTCCTTCTCCTCCTCCACTTCTTCTCCCCCTTCTTCTTCTCCTGCTCCTCTCCTTCCTTTTCTTCCTCTCCTTCTCCTTCTTCCAACTTAACTAGCATTATGGACTCCTCAAAAGCCTTCACATGGATTGATTATCTGCCATCAGGTCAGTTCTTATAGGCCACACAGATGTTCTGTAGGAAGATCTATCCCCAACCTGGTTCTTCAGGCCTTCCAATGCTATCCCCATCACTACTGTCACTAGGTCCATCCATCTTATTGTGGTCTTCTTCTTCTTCTTCACTTTTTTTCCATCTTTCCAAAAAATATGGATCCTTCAAGAGGCCCTGATTGATTGATTATGCACCTTCAAGTCGGTATTGACTCCTAGCAACCATGGATGGATAGACGGATGGATGGAGGGATTCTGTCCCATCAGGTCACTGTCTAGTCCTAGGGACCACATAGATAAATGTTCTCCGTGAAGATACGTCTTCAACTTGATCCTTCACATCTTCTAATGGTGCCCTCATCACCACTATGACTGTGTCCATCCACCTTACTGTGGTCGTCGTCTTCTTCTTCTTCTTCTTCTTCTTCTTCTTCTTCTTCTTCTTCTTCTTCTTCTTCTTCTTCTTCTTCTTCTTCTTCTTCCACCTTTCCTAGAATTATGGATCCCTCCAGAGATTGATTGCATTGATTGACTGATTGAGTATGCAAGTTGATATTGATTCCTAGCAACCATGGATGGATGGATGGATTCTGTCCCATCAGCAAACTATCTAATCTTAGGGACCACATAGATAAGACTTTCTCCATGAAGATATGTTCAACTTGGTCCTTCACATCTTCTAATGGTGTCCTCATCACCACTGCAACTGTTCCTCCTCCTTGCTGTTACATGAACATGAGATCAAAATTTGGATACCTGACAACCAGTTCGTATTTACGACGGTCACAGAGTCCCAGGGTCACGTGATCCCCTTTTGTGACCTTCTGACCAGCCAAGTCCATGGGGAAGCCAGATTTGTTTAACGACTGTGTGAATAACTTAACAACTGCAGACTAACTTAATAACTTAAGCCACCGTGGCAAGGAAGGTGGTAAAACATAGCAAACTTCACTTAACAAATGCCTCACTTAGCAACAGGAACGTTGGGCTAAATTGTGGTTGTAAGTCAAGGACTACTAGACTTCTTGGCAAATCTAACGCCATCCAGCCAGTGTGTGAGGGGATGAAAAGAGTAGGAGAGAGAGAAGGAGTGGAAAGGAGAGGAGGAGGAGGAAGAGGAGGAGGAGGAGGAGGAGGAGGAGGAGGAGGAGGAGGAGAAGAAGAAGAAGAAGAAGAAGAAGAAGAAGAAGAAGAAGAAGAAGAAGAAGAAGAAGAAGAAGAAGAAGAAAGGGAGAGGAGGAGGAGGAGGAGAAGAAAAGGAGGAGGAGGAGAGGGAGAGGAAGAGGAAGATGAGAAGAAGAAGAAGAAGAAGAAGAGATGGAACAGGATGGAGGAGGTAGAGGAGGAGGAAGATGAGGAGGAGGAGGAGGAGGAGGAGGAGGAGGAGGAGGAGGAGGAGGAGGAGGAGGAGGAGGAGGAAGGAAAAATGTTCCACAAATGCTCCAAGGTCGTTTTGAGGGAGGGGGTATCCCAATCTCCCCACAAAAGGGGATAACAGCACCTGCTCCTCCATCCCGGCTTAATTGAGGCTCCACACTGTAGTAGGATGTCAGGGTCATCCGTTGCTGACCTGCATGTGTGAATCCCCCCCTCCATGCATGCAGCTTAGAATAGAACAGAGCTGGAGGGGACCTTGGAGGTCTTCTAGTCCATCCCCTTGCTCAAGCAGGAGAACCTATACCTGCCGCTCCCTCTCTGCTCTCCAATGCTCTACCCCTCTATAGACCCTTCAAATCAAATAATAAGAATAACAATGAAATTGCTATATATGTATACCGTTAAAAGGAGGGTGTATGTTAAAATTATTAAGATGAAAGATGTTTATTGAAATGCCATTATTAATACCATCAACATTAAATGGAATTTGCTGAGATGCCGAAATGAAGCCATGCAAGCGAAGTGGTGAGAGTGGAAGAGAGAAAGGGAGAGGAGAGGAGGGAGAGAGGGGTTAGGAGAGAGGGAGCAGAGGGGAGGAAAAGAGCAGGAGAGAGAGAAGGGGTGGAAAGGGGAGGAGGAGAGAGGAAGGGGAAGTAGAGAAGAGAGGGATGGTAGAGGGAAGAATGGAGGGAGGGAGGAGGAGAGAGGAAGAGGAGGGTATAATATGGTGTATGGAAAACAGAAGATCAAATGATAGGCGTTGTGAGTTGATAGTAAGAGGAACAGATATAATATGAAACAACACAAAATAATGCAGGTTAGGACATCATGGAATAGCTGTGGTTACTTGCATGGAAATAAAAATAAACTTTTCAAGTAAAGAATCAAATAATAAGATAAAGATAAATTGCTCCAATCCAGTCCCGACCTTACGACGGGCATCTCTAGAGAAAAGTATTTGGGACGTCCCGGGCACCGTCTTCCTGCGTCCTTCACATGCCTCCTTCCAGCATCCTTCTCCCCCCCCCCCTCACCTCCCCCATGCCCGCATCACTCCGGGCGCAGGCACGCGACTTGCGCCTCGCCTCGCCCACTCTCCACCCTTGGGGGAGATTCCCCTGGACTCGCTCCTCTGACAGCGTGGGGAGAAGAGCCGCACTGGGCGCCCCGCCGTCCGACGCCAAGAGGCAGGCACCGAGAAAGCCTCTGAGAACGTGCAGAGAGCCGGAAGGTCCCGAACGCCAAAGCCGGGGCTCCCTCCGCTGAGCGACGGCCGCAAACAAGAGGTAGGCCTCTGAGCACCTCTGAGAACGTGCAGACGGCCGGAGGGTGCCGGTCAGGCGACAAAGCCGGGGCTCCCTTGTATTCAGTCCACCCTCCCGAAAGAAAAAGCAGACCTCTGAGGACGTGCAAA
Organism: Natrix helvetica; assembly: GCF_964273705.1. Lineage (NCBI taxonomy): Eukaryota > Metazoa > Chordata > Lepidosauria > Squamata > Natricidae > Natrix > Natrix helvetica. The sequence continues at coordinate 1,961,347 of NC_138550.1, read as the reverse complement.
GAGCCGAAGGATACGAGGCGCCAACGCCAAGGCTCCCTTTTGCCCTTCCCCCGTACGACGCCCCCCAAACAAGAGGCAAGGAGGAGACAGCGTCTCTGAGAACGTGCAAAGAGCCGGAGAGTGCCGGGCGCCAAACTCCAGCCTCCCTTCTCCCCACTCGATCGTACGACGTCCCGAAAGAAAAGGCAACCACAGCCTCTAAGATCGCGCAGAGCCAGAGTGCCCGAAAAAGACAGAGAGCGTCTCTGAGAGCGTGCAGAGAGCCGGAAGGAGCCAGACGCCAAAGTGGGGTCTCTTTCTGCCCACTCCGACGCCCGACGCCGCCAAGTCAGGAGCAGACAAGAGACAGAGCGTCTGAGAACGTGCAGAGAGCCGCGGAGTGCCCGAAAGAGACAGAGGGCGCCTCTGAGAACCTGCAGAGTGCCTGACGGTACCCATCGTCAAAGCGTCCCAGCAACCGCCGGAGGCGGACCAGAGCCAAGCGGGCGCCCCCCCCCACGCCCCCGCGCGCTCCCTCCCTCCCTCCCCGGAGCCGAGCCGGGGCAGCCTCCTCGGCGCTCCCCGCCTCAGACCAGCGTCGTCCCCGCGCCCGGGCCACTTCCCTCTAGCTGCCGTCGAAACCAAGCGCTCTCCCGGCCAGGCTGCGGCTCCGGAGCCGCAAAAGAGCGATCTGCAGCCCTCCTGGGCGGTGCTCGCGGGGATGCCCGAGCTGGGCTAGCATGGCCCGGCGCCCCCCTTCGCTGCTGCTGCTGCTGCTGCTCCTCCCTCCGCTGCTGCAGAGCCGAGGTTGCTCTCCCTGCTTCTGGTTCGCCACGCCGGACACGGTGCAGTGCCGCTTCGTGGAGCTGCAAGAGCCGCCGTCGGAGCTTCCGTCCGCGGTGCGCAATCTGACCGTGGTCGGAGCCAACCTGACGGTGCTGAGCCGGGCGGCCTTCGCAGGGGGCTGGGCACCGCGGGCTTCTTCGCCTCGCCGACCGCTGCTCCACTTAACGTTGCTGGCGTTGCTCCGGAGCCGCATCGAAGCGCTGGAAGAGGCGGCCTTCGCCGGGCTGCCGTCCCTGGCCGCGCTGGATTTAAGCCACAACCCGCTGCGCTGCGTCTCGCCCGGCGCGTTCCTCTTCTGCGCCCGCTTGCACCGGCTGAGCCTCAACGGGGCGCTACCGGAGGGACGGCCGGCCGAGGAGGTGCTGGGTTCGGCTCTGACCAACCTCAGCCTTGCGCGGCTGGAGCTGGCCGGGAACGGCTTGCGCGCTCTGCCCCCCGGGTGGGCGCTGCCGGCGGCGTTGCAAGAGCTGGACGCGCGCAACAACTCGCTGCAGGCGCCGCGGCCCGACGGGATAGGCGCGCCTCTGCTACGCTTGCAGCTGGCGGGCAATCCTCTGACTTGCGACTGCCCCGTTCTGCGACCGCTGCTGCTCTGGCTGGGCAACGCCACGTGGCGGGCGCCGGATCGGCGGGAGCTGCGCTGCGCGGCTCCGCCGCAACTGCGGGACGCGCTGGTGCTGCGCCTGCTGCCGCGGCAGCTCAAGTGCTTGGAGGAAGGGGCGGCTTGGGGGCTGCTGGAGCCCGTCGGCGGGCCGGAGCCGAAGGAGCTGGAGACTGTCTCCTACGTCTTCCTGGGCATCGTCCTGGCGCTCATCGGGCTGGTTTTCCTGATGGTACTCTACCTGAACCGACGGGGCATTAAGCGGTGGCTGAACAATCTGCGGGAAGCCTGCAGGGATCAGATGGAGGGGTACCAATACCGCTACGAACAGGACAGCGACCCCCGGCGGGCCAGCCCGGGCGGTCTCTGAAACCGGGCAAGGATGGGGCAGGCGGAGGACAACTGGTGACCCCTGCCTCCTGAGCTTGTCAGACCAAGCTTTCTCTCTGGGGCAGCTTCTTCCGATCTCCTGCCTCCCCCCCCCCCAAATGATTAGACCTACCAGGGGCTTTAGCCAGCACTGGCTGGAAGAGAGGTTGAGGGGTCGTGGGTTGGAGGATTCCAGGCTTGTGATGCCCTGGTCAACTGCCCCGTTTCCTGTGGTGCCAACCTGGGGGTGACATCTGGAAGCTAAACAGGGTCAGAGCTGGTCAAGGCTTGGAGGGGAGAACTGGAGGCTAGAAGAGCGGTGCGAAATCGGCCTGATATCTGAAGAAGGGACTGTTGTCTGCAGAAATGTGGCTCCGGGACTCACTGAACTGAGGCTGTGCCTTAAGCCTCTCTAGAAAACTAGCATAAATGTTAACCGTGGCTAATCTGGAGAGTCTAAACACTGTAAGATTTCCAAGGTGACGGATTTAATCTCACAGGACCACTTAAAGGCACCGTTGTTTATTCAGCCCTATGAATGCTCCACTCTTGAACTCAGGACTCTGGATTCTGCTGAAGTTCCTCTCTTCTCACTTTATGGGGGACGGTTCTGCAAATTCCTCCACCGCAGTCTGACACAGATTTACCTGGAAAGCGAGCTTTGTGCAATACCGGGGCTGCCTTTTTCCCCTGAGAGCCCCTCCCCTCCAGCCCGGGCTGCACCCCCAAACTTTTTAAACTTTGTACTTTGGCCTAAAGCCTGTCCCCTTTTAACGCTCAGGGGGTGATGGATACCCAGAAAATACCACAGACTAAACAAATGTCTTCTGCAAACGTAGCTGGTGAAAATTCCTTGCAATAATTTAGATATGGATGGAGGGTACCACGGTTGAATCCCCCAAAGGGATTTGGGGGGTTTGATTCCTGTGAATGAACGAATTCCAGAGTCCTGGTGTGGGTTGGCCAGTTAAACAAACGGGGTTCAGGAATCATGAGAAAGGGGCTTCCAATGTCTTCCTGTCTGCATTGGAGGTTTGCCTCCCTTTAGAAAAAATATTATCAAAGAAAAAACTATGGGATTTTTTTTCCTCCCAACTGTGGGTCTCTTCCCCCCAAAATTCAAATGGGTCTGTGCCAGCACCCCATGCCAGTTATGGAAAAGGGGAGGGTGTCCCCATCTTCTTCTGCCCTTAGTCAGCATAACCCTCCCCCCTTCCTTTCCCCAGCAGCATGGGTTCCGGAGTCAGTAACTTTCTGCCGGACCATTAATTTTGAATTCTTTCACATCCAATTCCCGCAGACTTTTTGAGCTTCAGGGAATGTTGCAATAGAACAGAAAAATCCTTTAAAAAAAAAAAATTTAAAAATTTAAAAAAAAATTGGGGTGTGTTTCAGATTTTAGAAACACACACATGAACAATTGCCATAATCCCTAAGGGGAGAATATCTGGAAGCAAAGCCTGATAGATTTCTTCAGAGTAGATCCATTCAAACCAAATAATAGTTCCTTAGGAACTGTTTTTCCTGTTCCAAACAGATCTCTGCAGTTGTAGAACACCTGTGTCTCAAAAGTAGCTGGCTGCAGACCCTTGTTTAAGTCTTACCTTTACCTTTGCAGCATTATTAGTCAGTAATCAAATAGGATATATGCAAAGGACCTTCCTATATTTATTGCTGTTCCAATATTAATTCTGATTTTTTTTATTACTGCTGAAGGAGACCGGAAGGTCCTAAGTGTAAAGGACTGGGGAAGTCACGTTGGAGAGCTCAGAGGAAACAAAGGCATCAGGGAACACATTAAAATCCTAATAAACTTTAAGTTTTTCTTCCAAGGAAACTGAAATTATCATCTGAGCATTGCTGTTTTTATCCGCCTGTGCACACACACTGGATTTCAATGGAAACCTACATGCACCAAGCCTAAATTGCCTTCCCAAAAAAGTGTCCTTCCCACTCCAAGTCCCCTTTCTGGTGTCTCAGCTGTGACCAGGTGACCTTAAAATGTTGAAGGGAGGAAGGAGAAGCTGGCCCAGGCGAGAAGACAGAATCCTAGAGTTGGGAGCAACCTTAGAGGCCATCTAGTCAACCCCCTGCTCAGCGCAGGCTGAAACCGTGTCTATAAATAAGGTAAATACCTTAAATGAGAAAGCCTCTTTCTTTGCAGTGGGTAGTACAAAGCAGCAAAGAATACAAGCAGTCCTCAACTTATGTCCACGATTGGGACCAGGATTTTTGTTGGCCCATCAAGGATGTTGTTTAAGGGAGTCATGCCTGATTTTATGACCTTATTTTTACCAAGTCCGTTAAGTGAATGATACAATTGTTAAGTGAACCATTGCAGTTGTTAAGTGAACCATTGCAGTTGTTAAGTGAATGTTGTGGTCATTAAGTGAATCCCCACCTTGACTTTCGGGAGCCAGCTAAGAAAGTTGCAAAGGGTGATCACATGACCATGGGATAGTGCAACCCTTGTAAATAATTGGCCAAGTACCTGAATTTTGATCACATGACCTTGGGAAAGCTACGATGGTCGTAAGTGCAAGGACTGGTCATAAGTCATTTCCCCCCCCAGTGCTGCTGTAACTTTGAACAGATCTTGAATGAATGTCAGCCAAGGGTTAAGAGAACTTTCAGCTTCTATTATAGGGAGGCTGGACAGCTTTAAGAGCTGTGGACTTAAATTCCTTTCACCTGCCGGCTGGGGAATTCTGGGAGTTGAAGCCCACCCGTCTTCAAGGAGCCAAGGTTGAGAAACGCCCCCTAGAGGTCTCCATTGAAGCATCATCCAGCCTGTTTTGGGGATCCATTGGAGAAAATGCATCTGAGGGCCTGAATCCTCTCCCTTTATTCCAGGCACGAGATAATGCAAAGAGGCGGGCAATATTTTCAGGTTTCTGAACTCTGTGGGAGCCACCAAAGTGTTATGTTTTCACAAACAGGACGGAGATCTTGGTTTTGCTGGTGTTTCCATCTGATGAAGAATCTCTTGGAGTTTTTTGGGGGACTTTGGATAATGAGATGGGTGAAGAAAGAGAAGAAAAAAAAGAAAAAGGGAAGGAACGGAAGGAGAGAGAAAGTAAATGAGAAAGGGAAAGGAGGGAGGGAGAAAGAAAATGAGAGAGAAGGAAGGAAAAGAAAGAGAGAGAGAGGCAGAAAGAGAGAAAGGGAGAAAGAAAGGAAAGAAGGAAAGAAAAAGGAAAGAAAGGAAGGAAAGGAGAGAAAGAAGGAAAAGAAAGGGAGGAAGAAGAAAGAAAATGAGAAGGAAAAAGGGAAAGAAAGAAAGGAAAGGAAGAAAAGAGGAAGGAGAAAAAGAAGGAAGGAAAGAAGGAAAAGAAAGGGAAGAAGGAGAAAGAAAATGAGAGAGAAGGAAAAGAAAGGAAGGAAAGAAAAAGAGAGAAAGGCAGAGAGAAAGAGAAAGGAAAGAAGGAAGGAAAGAGGAAGGAAAGGAGAGAAAGAAGGAAGGAAAAGAAAGGGAGGAAGGAGAAAGAAAATGAGAGGTGAGGGAAGGAAGGGAAAGAAAGAAAAAGAGAGAGAGAAAGAGAGAAAGAGAAGGGAGAAAGAGAAAGAGGAAAAGAGGGAGGAGAGAAAGAAGGAAAGAGAAAGAAGGAAAAGGAAGGAAAGGAAGAAAGGAAAGGAAAGAGGAAGTTATAATAGTTTCAGGTTTGCTTGGAAAAGGACCCCCCCCCCTTGAGTGTTCCAGTTTCTTGCACTTTTGGTCACACGGGGAGCTGCCTTTAGCCTCTCTCAGAAATGGAGGGGGCATCTTCTTCATCATATGGCATTTTTCACTGTAAACCTTGCAAACATTTGTGCTGCAGTCCTGGGAGGCCAGAAGGAGCCCTTGGGTGGAAGGTACCCAATACAGGTGGGAGGTGGATGGGTGGGATTTGAATTCCAGGCAGCAAAAAAGAGTGGAACTCTGCAGTTTTCACGCAGTCCTGGGTTTTATTTTGCTTTGTTGGAAGAGTCGTCCTTCTGGGTTCAGCTCCAAGTTGGGGGGGGGGGGGGAGACACTGGAGACACGGAGGCTGCTTGGAAAGATGGTTTAATGGTGGACAGGGTCACGTGGCTTGAGCTCCTGAGCAGGAAAGGGGGATCATCAGATGCTTCCAGATGTTGGGTGAAGAAGAAAAAGAGGGCAGAGATGCTGAAAGTTCCTGGTTTTTTATATTCTCTGTTCGACCCCCACCTCTCTGTTTCCTGTTCCTGTGTAAGAAATGTATTCTGATTGGCTGTCAGACTCCCAGGGATGGGGATGGGGGTGGGGAAAGGGGTTGTCTTAGCTAACTTTGTAGGTTGTCTGTCTTTTGAGTCCCAAGCTTGGTTGTGTTCCCAAATGCCATGTGGTGAGTTTCTGTAGAAGGTTAATCCCACCTTTGTTGTGTAGAGTAGACTGGCTCAGGCCTTTTAATGGCCCATTGACAAAGGTGGGGGCTATTAAGAGTGAGTCTGTTTCCTGTCTAAAAACATGTTTCCCGTTTCTGATCCAGGGAAAATATAATATTCTGCCTTTTTCAATATTTCCCAGGATATTTCATTTTTCTAGGAGATGGGTGGGTGCTAACTTCCTACCGTTTATGAAGCCTTAACACACACACACATACACACACACCACACACCCTGTTTAAGTCTATTAGGGGACACCAAATTGCAAATTCCCTTTATTTTGTTTAAATGGCGGAGAGCCAAAGGCCCTGGGCTGCTCCCAGCTGGAAAATTCCTTCTGCTAACAGCTGTAAAACATTATGCAACCTTCCCCTGTTTCATTTCTGAAGGATACCCCTCAGGAAAAAGGGGTGGGGGCAGAAATAAAAAATAAAACAGAAGGCAAAGAAAGGGGAAAGGATGCTTTCTTGCAGACATCTGTTCAAATTGGCTACAGAGGACACAATCTGGAAGGGGCTGAGAATTTGGAGACCAGGTTGGGTTGGGGAGATGAACGGCAGGCGTTGGTTTTGAAGGACGCCCGGATAATCCTTGAGGACTAGAGACGTCCCGGGGGAGGGTGTTGTTGGTCGGAGCCAGCCTCGCTTGGCACAGAAATGTGGCATTCGTGGGCTTGATTTTCCTTCCCAGTGCTTAGAAACCCATCAGCTGTGAAGTCTTGGCAGGATTGACAGTCTGGCCAGGCTCTGCACCTTGCTGTCAATTAGAGCTTGTCATAAATGCTGTGGGGAAGTGTGCTTTAGTTTAGGCTTGCTGCGGAGGCAGCTAAGAGGAGAGAACCTACAGCTCCCAAGGCAGTCTATCTGCATTCTTCAGGAGCATAGAAACTCCAGTTCCAGAGGTAATTCTACCTGCATGCTTTGAATAGAACCTCCAGCTCCAGAGGCAGGCTATCTGCATTTTTTCCGGGGCATGGCAGCTTAGAGCCTCCACCTCCAGACGCAGGCTATCTTCAGGGCATGGCAGAGACAGCTCAGAATAGAGCTTCCAGTTCCAGAAGCAGTCTATCTGCAGGCTTCAAACAGAATCCCCAACTCCAGAGACGGTCTATCTATCTGCATTTTTCGAGGGCATGGCGGAGACAGTAGAGAATAGAACCTCCAGCTCCAGAGGCAGGCTACTCCCTGCTGGCTGGGGAATTCTGGGAGTTGAAGTCCACATTCCCTGGAATGGCCCAGGTTGAGAAATATTGTTAGAGACATAACCTCTCTGGGAGGGCTTCATTAGTTCCCTTGCAGATTTCAGAGGGCTGGACTAGATGATCTTTGGGGATCCCTTCTGGTGCTACCAATCAATGATTCTCTGATTTTCCCAGGAATCCTCCATTAGAAATCGTGGCTGGGGAATTCTGGGAGTTGTAGTCCACAGGGCTTAAAGTGACCCAGGTTGAGATCATGAAGTTGAAAGAGACTTTAAAGATCATCTAGTCCAGCCCCCTGCTTAGAATGTTTTTTTTTTTTCATTCTTAAAAGGGAATAATTTCAACTTTCCTCAAATGGAAGGGGCACAATTAAGTTGCCCTTTTCAGAATGAAATGCAGCGTGTTTTAACAAAGCGGAGAAAAAAATCAGCAAAATGTAATAAGGTTGAAAGATAAAACTGATGTTGCAATCGGAATAGTTTATTTTTAAATTTTTCCCCATGAGGGCTTATCCTAACCGAGACAGTTTTATCTGCAGTTTTATTTACCACTTTTGATCAGCATATTCTAATTTTTATACTTTCTCTGCATGTATATAGTCAATGCCTTTTGGCAGAATTCTCCCCCCACCCCCCAAATACAATATACATTTTTAAAAGTCTGAGAACTGCACTGCGCAATTCAGTCTTTTCAAACAGTCGTTTCAAATAGAGGCACCGCAGAGGGCACCAAGAATCCATCCTTCTCTGGTTTATCTTTAATCTTCCCATCCAGGATTAAACCTTCATTACCCTGCATGTCTAGAGAAAAGAAGGACTGGGGGGGGGGGGGGGACATGATAGCAATCTTCCAGTATTTGAGGGGTTGCCACAAAGAAGAGGAGGGGGTCAATTTATTTTCCAAAGCCCCAGAAGGCAGGACAAGAAACAATGGATGGAAACTAATCAAGGAGAGAAGCAACCTGGAATTAAGGAGAAACTTCCTAACAGTGAGGACAGTTAAGCAGTGGAACAGAAGTTGCCTCCAGAAGTTGTGGGTGCTCTTTCATCACTGGAGGTTTTTAAGAAGAGGTTGGACAAGCATTTGTCTGGAATGGTTTAGGGTCTCCTGCTTGAGCAGGGGGCTGGACTAGATGACCTCCAAAGCGCCTTCCAGCTCTATTCTGGATTGATGATTTGATCAGTTATTCTTCTGAAGTTCCAGACTCCTATTACATCCTTCTCGTTGTCCCACAAATAGTTTTCTTTCTTCTTTCTCTTTTCTTCCCTCCTTCCCTTCTTCCATTTCCTTTCCATTCATCCCTCTCCTGCCTTTTCCTTCCTTCTTTCCTCTCTCCTTCATTCATTCATTTGCTCCTTTTTCTCCTTTCCTTCTCTCCATTCCGTCCATTCTCCTTTCCCTCCTTCCTTTCTTTTCCTCCCTCCCTTTTCCTCCCTTCCTTTCTCCTTCCCTTTTCCCCATCCATCTCCTCTTTCCTTTTCGCTTCCCTTTCTTCCTCGTCCTTTCTTCTCCTTCCCTCTTTCTTCTTTCTCCTCCCTTCCCATTTCTTCTCCTCCCCTCTCTCCTTCATTCATTTGTTCCTCTCCTGCTCTCCCTCTCTTCGGTCTCCCCTCTTCCTTCCTTCCTTCGTTTCTTTCTCCATTCTCCTTCCTTCCCTCGATCCCTCCCTCCCTCTTCCAAGGGTTAATGTCAGGCTTCCAAATAGCATCTGAAATTAAAACTGAGTCCGAGGCAAAGGATTCCTCAAAAGTTCCTATTTATTAAGAGAGCCATTTTGGCACATCTGGGGAAACCCGAATCTGAAAGCTTCCTGGTTTTCCCCACCCAGTTGAAAGGTCAAGATCTTTTCCCCACACCCACAAGTCCCATCCCATGGTCCATCTTCCACTGCCACGCTGGCAGTTTCCACCCATCCAGTTCCGGTCAGGTGCAGAGGTGCAGAGACAAAGGATGACCTTGGTTTTCTAAGAAGAATGTTGTTATGGCTACATATCATCTAACTCCGTATAACCGCCCCTCCCATTTTCCCACAGTAGAAAATGCATAGTAGAAAGTGTGGCAGGCCCGAAGTCAAAAGAAAAAAATGGCTTGCAGACCTGACAGTCGCTAATTTCAGTTCATGTGCCAGTTCATTATATATATATTGGCAATGCCATGCCCTTTCTCACTTCTCTCCTTGGCAACCAGGCCTCCCCTGGGAGTTTTCGCCTTGCACAACCCAGCAAGAAGCAAGTGAATATTTTGCACTTTTATGAATCTCTTGTAATCCCCCTTTCTTCCCTTCACAGCCAGATGGAAGAGATGTCGCCTCTTTCAGTTGTGTTGGCAAATCAAACACCTTGTTGGCTCTTATCCTGCCGATCAAAAGCTAGAAAAAGAGTAGATTTGGGACACAATTGCTCAGTAATGGGACAGAGAACATTTTCTTCTCCTCTTCTTTCCCTGTATCCATCAGCTGCTTCCTTTCCCTGGGCTGCCCGCCAAGGTTGCCAGCTGCCTTTGGTACGAAATATAAAAAGGGGGAAGAGAGACAGGAGCCAAAATAACGACATTTGCCTTGGGCCTTCCCTGACTCCTTGACTTTATCCCCAAAACGAGCAGAACTTCTGGCTGGATCTGTGCCAGTTTCCCCAAGGCTGCCAATGAGCAGGGCAAAATGTCAGAGTCAGGTTAAAGATCTGTTGGATCCTAATCCTAGACAGACTCGTCGGTCGAACAGGTCGGCCTTGGCCACGGCTCTCGTGCGAAGAAACGTCTGGGGAGGAAAACTTCCTGGCAAAAGGATGCATAGAATCCGAGGGCTGGAAGGGACCTTGGAGGTCATCTAGTCCAACCCCCTGCCTGAGTCCTCATACCACCCTGGACAGCATCCTTTCTTTGTACCTTTTTCCCCCGTTAAGTAATACATTCAGACCAGTTTGCATCCTCCGTTAACCCAAAACAGAGAATGTCAATCTACCGTATTTTTCGGATTATAAGACGCACCTAAATTTAGAAGATGAAAACAAAAAACAAAAAGGGGGGGGGGGGAGTTGGCCTCTGAGCGCCCCATTTTTGGCCAATTTTGTGATTCACTCAACGATCCATTTTAAGAACCGTGGCAAAAATGGCTCATAAAATTGGGCGAAAATTTCTCAACTGCTTTGCTTTCCAACAGAAAATTCTTGTCGCCATAGTGGTTGTAAGTCGAGGACTGTACTAAATTCCCAGAGACATTTGCTCCAGAAGTGAAACCGTTGGCAAGTTAGTTGCCATCAGTTCTGCAATTTGTAAGAATTCCAGCTTAGGAAATTGGTGAGTCCCCATTCCTTGTTGTCGTCGGGATTGAGAGTCATAGGCCAGGTTTCCTGGACTAATGGTCTCTTTTCAATCTTCATGAGGACTGGTGCCTTGCGTTGTTCTTTGAGGAACAGTAAAAGAGTATTTTGTGCCAGCAAACTGAGTATGTCTAATGAAAAGAAGGACCAGGGGGACATGATAGCAGTCTTCCAATATCTCAGGGGTTGCCACAAAGAAGAGGGAGTCAAACTATTCTCCAAGACACCTGAGGGCAGAACAAGAAGCAATGGGTGGAAACTAATCAAGGAGAGAAGCAACTTAGAACTGAGGAGAAATTTCCTGACAGTTAGAACAATTAATCAGTGGAACAGAAGTTGCCTCTAGAAGTTGTGAATGCCCCAACACTGGAAGTCTTTAAGAAGATGTTGGACAACCATTTGTCTGAAGTGGTGTAGAGATTCCTGCCTGAGCAGGGGTTGGACTAGAAGACCTCCAAGGTCCCTTCCCACTCTGTTATTCCTTTATTCTGTAATGTTCCAATATCTAAGTGGTTGCCACAAAGAAGAGGGAGTCAAACTATTCTCCAAAGCACCTGAGGGCAGAACAAGAAGCAATGGGTGGAAACTAATCAAGGAGAGAAGCAACTTAGAACTGAGGAGAAACTTCCTGACAATTAGAACAATTCATCAGTGGAACAGAAGTTGCCTCCAGAAGTTGTGGATGCTCCAATACTTGACGTTTTTAAGTTTTTAAGATGTTGGACAACCATTTGTCTGAAGTGGTGTAGAGATTCCTGCCTGAGCAGGGGGTTGGACTAGAAGACCTCCAAGGTCCCTTCCAACTCTGTTAATTCTATTCTAAACGCTCCCCTTCAAATTGCTCAAGTTTTCACCAGATCGAGGAAAATATCCTTGGTCTGAAAATCCCAGCGAGGTAGTCAACACATCTACTCTGGATGTGCAAATTGCATTCTTATCTCTAATGAAGAGATGTGGGATGAGGACACAATTCTTTGTAATTGGCTGCTTCTCAGGTCAAGTCTATCTGAATTGGAATCTCTCGTGGTTTAATAAGGGTGAACAAGGGACGCCACAAATTTGTGGTTTGGGTCGGTTTTGATAATTTAAACCGAGGTGGGTTGCAAATTAGTTTGCATCTTCTGGACCTGAAGGATGCAGTCTCTAAATTTCCTTGCGCAGGTCGCGTTAACTCTTTAGGTGCTGGAAATAATCTTAAATATTCCATTTGGAGGGCAAGTGCGAAGCGCCTCTTTATTCTTCGCAGGGTCCTGTAAGAATGAGTCTGAATTTCTGCTTAATAGTTTTATCCTTTTTGGAGATTATGTGTGATAGTTGGTGGGCAAAGATACCAAACATGAAGGCAGAGAAAAGTTTAAGCAAGATGGATCTGGAATGCATTTCCCAATGCTGTTGGAAATGTTCTCTGAAATTGGCTATTTTTATTTCATTTTGCAAGCCCTCTCACTAGAGTATCAGGACAAAGGCAGGGAGGGAGAGAAGGAGGAAAGAGAGAGGGACGGAAGGATGGATGGAAGAAAGAGGGAGGGAGGGAAGATGGAAGGCAGGGAGGAAGGAAGGAAAAAAGGGAGGAAGGAAAAGGATGGATGTGTGGATGGAAGAAATGAAGAAAGAAAAAGAAAGAGAGGAACTAAGGGAGGGAAGGAAGGAAAAAAGGGAGGGAGGATGGAAAAAATGGTGTAAAGATGGAAGGAAAAGAGGAAGGAAAGAAAGGAGGGAGGGAAGAAAAAAGATGAAAGGAAAAAGGGAGGGAGGAAAAGGATGGATGGGGAAGGAAGTGAGGAAGGAAGGAAGGAAGGAAAGAGAGGAACTAATGGAGGGAAGGAAGGGAAGGAAGGAAAAAAGGGAGGGAGGGAGGATCCTTGTGTAGTAATAACATCATTGGCACAAGCTGCTAAGTAAAAATGACACCTTCTTTTTCATGCCTCTGCAAATGTTCTTCCTTGGGAGATCAATGGACACTCCATCCCCCTTCATCAGTCCAGTCCAGTCTCTTCTTGAAAACCTCCAGGGATGAAGCTCCCATAACTTCTGAAGGCAACTTCTGTTCCTTGGGTTGATTGGTCTCATGGTCAAGAAATTCCTCCTTGTTTCCAGGTTGAATCTCTCCTTGGTCAGTTTCCATCCATGATTCCCTGTTTGGCCTTCGGGGGCTTTGGAGAACAGCCTGACCCCCACGAGCAAGAGGGCACTTTATGTAAAGCTGCAGCTGTTCAGCCATGTGACCTCAGGGATGCTGCAATGGCCGTAAGGGTGAAAAACAGTCATAAATCACTCTTTTTTCAGTGCTGCTGTAATTTTGGTCACTAAACGAATGGGTTGTAAGTGGAGGACGACATACAGTAGCTGACCCCAAATGATTCTGGATGCTGGATTTCTGCCCCAGTTAGAATAGAATAAACAGAGTTGGAAGGGGCCTCGTAGGTCATCTAGCCCAACCTCAAGCAAGAGACCCTATGATACCATTTCTAACTTGGGCAAGTTTCCTTCCCAGGGAGAATTCTCATTGCTCCCAGTGGGAAGGGGACGATAGGTGCTGTGATCCCTCACATCTGGAAGGGAACAGGCTGATGATGCTTTTTTGGTTGGTTGGTTTGTTTTGCAAGGATGAGCCAATTTGTCCCAGCTTTGATTTAGGTCAGTGTTTCTCAAACTTGGCGACTTTAAGTCCTGTGGACTTCAACTCCCAGAATTCCCCAGCCAGCTATGCTGGCTGGGGGATTCTGGGAGTTGAAGTCCACAGGACTTAAAGTCGCCAAGTTTGAGAAACACTGATTTAGGTCATAGCCCCCCCTGGTGGATGTATTTATTTGCAGATTATTATTTTAAATAACTAAGGTTGCAGCCACATTTTTCTTCTGGATAGGTAGTAAAAAGCAGCAAAGGGCAGCTGGCTGAATGTTGTTGGTTTTTTTGGGGGGGGGGGTCACAAACATCTAACAGTTTTTTTCTCACTTTCAGAGGTATGGACCTCAACTCCCAGAATTCCCCTGGTTCAAGGCCACACCTCTTATTGCGGTTGAAAAACTCTTTTATCACGTATTGTATTGTTATTTCACTCACTGCATTTATGTCCTGCTGGGGTCTGAATCACGCAGGATCATTTCCACTGCTATTGGTCCTTTTTGCCCATAAAAACCCAGGTCAAAGTTCCCGAGGGGCAAAGATGGGCCACCCATTAGGCACAGCTCCCAGGGACTACAGTTCCATCAAGGCTTCTTCCCCCTCCCCTTGGCACCTTTTCATTCTTCGATGAAGACAACGTAGCTTATGGGGACTTCTTAAAAGGTGCCCTGGAAAAAGTGACGTGTGACCAGTGTTCACACTTACGACCGTTGCAGCATCCCCACTGGTCACGTGGTCAAAATTCAGACACTCGGCAGCTGATTCTCATTTATGACGGTCCTAGCGTCCCGGGGTCACGCGATCCCCTTCTGCGACCTTCTGACAAGCAGAGTCAATGGGGGAAGCCAGATTCATTTAACAACCATGTGACTAATTAGAACATCTGTGGCAAGGAAAGATGGGGCAAAACAGCCAACTTGCTTAACAACATAAATTTTGGGCTGTCTTGTGCCATACGTACCATGTTTCCACGAAAACAAGACAGGGTCTTATTTTCTTTTGACCCCTGAAATAAGCGCTTGGCCTTATTTTCGGGGAGGTCTTATTATTTTTGAGGTGCAGGAGGCGGTGAGTGTGGTCACCTCATGGCTGCTGCTGTGTTGCAGTATTTTCGGGGGAGGGCTTATTTGAGTGCATGTGCTCAAAAGCAGGATTGGGCTTATTATCCGGGGAGGTCTTATTTTTGGGGAAATGGGATACAGGATTTCCAGTACTGCTTTGTAGAAACAAATTGAAATGTAAAAAGACCCATCAGCCACCCCTTTCCCTAGTTAAACCCCAAAGCCACAACTTTTTGTGTTTGTTGTTGTTTTTTCTTTCCCTCTACTTCTAAATCTCTCGTCGTACAAAGTCCCATGTCAAAAAAAGAGAGAGAGCTCAGTGCACATTGCCTCTATCAAGGTAACATTTTATTAACTGACCACTTTTAACCAAATTGACATCAAAATCCAGACACGAAACACTTCTGACAGGAGGGAGGGTGGAGGGGAAGAAAGTGCCAAGTCTCGAGTCCACATCCATAGCAGAATTGTCGTCTCTTGGGTAGAAAGCACGTGTGGAAATGGAAGGGAGCTTCTCGGAGCTGAAGAGCAGGAAAGGGGGGTGGAGGGGCCCATCGGACCACCCAAACAAAGCCAAAAGCTTCCCCTGAATAAGACCCACCAAGCAGGAGCCGCTCAAACAACAGGATCAATTGGGTGAGGAAGGCAACTTTAGGGCAACCTACTCCCACTCTTTCCCAAGCTCAAATAAATGAAGATTGATTCCAATGGAAGGATTCACACTTGTTCAGCGGAGGTGTGTGTGTGTGTGTTTGTGTGTGTCTACTCTGGACCATTTCTGCTCTTGCGTGCAAATATTGCATCCACATATTTGTGGACATGTCATCTCTTCCACTGTTAAGTAGTGGAAAGTTGCACACACCTCACTTGAACTACTCAGAAGCGGGATTCGAGGTAAGAGGTGCCACCACAGGGGTGGGGATCTTGACCCTGGGCCAGAGGTCAGGTGGCCCATCCACGGGGGGAAGAGAGCGTCTCCTCCTGAAGAAGTTTTGCATGGCTTTGGTGTTTGGGTGAAGAAGCAAGGGCTCTGGGCATGAGGCCACGAGACTCGTCTCTTGCCGCTTCTCACGAAGGCCCCTTGGGGTCCGAGGTCCACAAGCTTCTGGTGGAAGCCCATCAAGGAATATGGAGATTATTCTCCGTCATCCAGGTTGTGGTTGTCCCAAAGGTGTTTTCTCAGGAGACAACTTGGACTTTCTGGTTTTTCTTTGAAGACGTTTCGCTTCTCCTCCAAGAAGCTCCTTGAATCTCAGAATGGAAGAAGCTTCTGGGAGGAGAAGCAAAACGCCTTCAAAGAAAAACCAGAAAGTCCAGTTGCCTCTTGAAAAAGCACCCGTGGGACGATCAAGGAAGATCCGTCTCTTTTACAACAGTCAGTAGAGGACCTCTTGAGTGGGGTGTAACTTCTCCTTCTCTGGCCAAGAGAGGTCTTCGTTCTCAGAGGCTGAAACCCAGGTTTCAAGGCTAGCTCCATGCCTTGAATCTGGTCACCAGGCCTGGAGGGCAGGGTCCTGTTCTCCAAGCTCTCAACAAGACCGACTCGATTCTTCAAAACCAGAGAACCACCCTGTGGGATCCCTGCCCAAAGATCTACGCAAACTCCAACCTCGGGTGTGAATGACCACCGTGGCCCCTACCTCAAAGAGGTTCTCTTGTGGCTTATCAAGCAGCAATGCTGCCTCCTTATAAGCTCATGGAAACATACTCCATAGACAAGCTGCCTCTGGTTGCACTCTTGCCCCAATCCCTTCCAGTTGTGGTGTCGCTCTGAAACGCAACACACACACACACACACAGATCTCAAATGGCTTCTTTGTTCAGGGGAGTTCAACCCTTCCCGAGTATTTGGGAACAGCCTTGGTGTCAAGGCCAAGGACATGCGAGAGAATCTGGGTTGCCCATAGAGGTTGCAAAAGCCCAAGGGTCACTTCAACGCGTCCCTCCGTGAGGTTGCCACACAGCCCTGCACAAGTGGCCCTCTCCGGCCACCACTAACAGGGAGGAAAGGTGCCTTCTGCCCAGTTGCCAACAGAGCACCAAAAGGATCTGTTTTTCACAAGGAAGAGCCGAGACTTTCCGTTCGGTTCCCCTGTCCCAAAAGAGAGCATCTGCCACCGAACCCTACGGCAGAGTTGAGGGAAGGAAGACCATTAAGACATTGGTTTGCTTGCTGGACAAGAGGCGTTCCTGCCGCTTAAAGCGGAACAAAGCTAATAGTGCCCCAATTTTTGTATCTGTTTTTAAAGGCTGTATCTTCATCCCCTGGAGACCAGCAGGAAGCATGCAAGAGAATTTTGTGAGCTACAACAGGGGTGTCCAACCTTGGCAACTTCAACTCCCAGAATTCCCCAGCCAGCACGGACGTGCCAAGGTTGGGCGCCTCTGAGCTGAAAACATTCCCTTATCAGCGCAAAACAAAAAGGAAAGAAAATGTATGCAAAACAAGTTGCAAAAGTTACAAAAAAAACAGACAACCAACAGTCATTTCTCATTGTATGAACACATAAACTGGAAGAGGCGCTTTAAGCAAACCAAGACACATTTTCCTCGGCGTCTTACAAATAATGATTATCCTCCTCTTCAAGTTTTTGAAGCAAGGAATCAGCGGCTCCCAAATGAAAGGCTGACAAAGGGCCAAAATCAAAGGCATCCCCACTGCTCTTCTAAGTTTCCCGGATAGCCAAAACGAGGGAGGAAAAATATATTTTCCCAACATTCCCTGACTGGTTTTGAGGAGCAAAGTGCTGTTTTGTGTGTGTGTGGGGGGGGCACTTCCTTAAGAGCATCAACCACGTTCTCTTCCTCGCCCACAAATGGTGTCATGATCACACAGTCCATTCCAGTGTGCTTCAATTATTCAAGATTCCTTATCTATATTGTATGAATTGGGAAATTTTGATGGTTTTTTTTCCTATTTGTGCTTAAATAAGTTCTCTATTATATGAACTTGGAAATTTTAATCTTCTTCTGTCCCGAGGAGACATTTCTAAAGACCGCATGCCAACTAACAAGAAACAATTTTGGTTTTTTGTGTTTGTTTGTTCCAAAGCAAGGTTGTTCTTTGCCAAAATTAGAACAAAGTGCAGAAAAAAAAAGTCTCAAAGTATTGTGTTCTCCTTCCTCTTGTTTTCGGATGGCATTTTAAATCAGGCTTTAGATCTCAAGCAAGCATATTTTATCCACAGTTTCCAGGAAAGGTTTCAACCACATAAATTAGGCTTTCTTCACTAGAATAGGAGCAGTTGCAAATATACAGAAAACAAAAAGAAAAACAATAGCGTAGCTTTTTTTAAAAAGTCACTCAAAAGTATAGAAAACCTGGAAGTACTTAAAACTTTAAATAAAAGCGAAATAAATAAATAAATATTGCATGTAAATTGAAGACAAAATATATCAAGAATATCTATTGCACAGCTTCAAACTTTGGAAACGCCTGTAAAGCCCCTGGAGTGAATGACCTAGAGTTAACACTTCCCATATTTCAAAGAATAAATAATTTATCCCAGGAAGGCAATAAATCTGGCTCTAGGTTGAATCAATGGAAGCTTAAATCTGCTGTACAGATAGTTCCTCAAAATCCCCGCAATGTGCTTTCCATGTGCAAACGCTTTGCTTCGTTCCTGTGACTGCAGGAATTTTCAAACAGTTACACAACAGCCCCCTGGGGCGTCCTTTAGACCCAGTTTTTCCATTTTCCTAAAATTAAATAAATCATAATTCTTGAGATTATCTGCCTGGAAGGTAGAAATGAGTATGACAAAGAATGCTGAGGAATCCATGCATAGATTCATTCTACCACGTAGCCCTGGCTGCTGCATCGGACTTCTGTGCTTCCAATTTGACCTTACACCAAAGCTACACCCTCAGTTCTCTTCCAGGAAGAGGACTGGGAACATCCTGTGTGTTGTACTATCAAGAGGCTTTGTCGTTAGTCCTCCACCGGACTTCTGCCACCTAGAAGGCCCGAGGTCCATGCAGCTACATGGAGGGAAGCAACTGAGGGGTCAATGATCCATGCCAAAGATTCTGCCCAACTCTTCCACTTGTTCTCATTCTGCTTTCCACGGATGTCCCGGGCTACAGCTTAGCACAGTGGATGTAAAAATGCATCAAACTGGGTATATTCTAAAATTTACCTAACGCATCTTCTTCATTTGGTATCCTGGAGAGAACCTGAACTTCAATTTACAGGCCTCCTAGCCAATGTGGCATTTGGAAATTGGGAAGAGGCAGGCCAATACACAATTGGATGCAAAATTTTCCACTCTGCTGCATTTTCCTGGGTTATCTTAGTCAAGCCAAAATATTCCAAGGAGAATCCCTTTCCTTGAAAAATGTTACCTTCTGAGCATCAAGATTGTCTTACAACTGTGATTCTCAACCTTGGCTGCTGGAAGATGGGTGGACTGCAACTCACGGAATTCCCCAGCCAGCACAGCTCCTGGGAGTTGAGGTCCACCCGTCTTCAAGCGGCCAAGGCTGAGAAACACTGGTCCACCATGTTTACCATCTGAAGTTCAACCTTGCAAGCCAGCATTTGTTAATATAAATACTTGGAGAGAGATGTAACCTTCATCACAGCCATCGATAAACCTCCTTTGTTCTGGCAAGTAATTAATAAGCTCTGCTTGCAGGTCTCTTCCAACCTCTAGAGTTTAAATAGGACTGATTATTTTTGCAAATTAAGGGGGTCTCTGTGCATGATGAGACTCATGTGAAAATTTTTCTTTTTCATAAGCAGGGTGTTCAGAGGTGAATCTGACCCAGCCCCTCTCAGCTATTCTAAAATAGCTGATATTCTATTCACCTGAGACTAGCTCAACAACATGCAGAAAAACTCAGAATAGATCAAAACCTCAGATGATTTAGCCCGTCTTGACCGGTTAACGGCTCAGTTGATGTCAAGAAGCAAAATTGTCAGAAGGGATGAGCATGCCACCCAGCAACACAATCTAAAGGAGATTGGAAAACAGCTGGAATTCCTAGGACTACTGAATACCACAGCATGAGCTAGGAAACAAACAAAGAAAAACCCCTGGAAAAAATAAGACTTGATAACATAGTAAAGATAATACCAATATTCTAGCTAACAATGTAGAAGCAGAACCTTTTTTTTCAGACTTCACACAATTATTCTTTTGCAATCTAGCTGTTTCCCAGCTGCGGAAGGATCTTTGTAGAGCACAGAATTTAGAGAGCTGATCTGTGCTGTGGGGAGGGGAAGGAGAGGAACTGATGCCAGAGACCCTCCCCACAGGTTCTGACTCTCTTTGAGGGCATCTCTGGCCAGCTTCAAAGCAGTTTACTACTTGGTACACTAAGCTGACAAAATGTTACTGCTTCGGGACGCTGGCTAAGGGACACAGACACCCCACAGAGCAAACACTCACAGACACCTATGAAATGAATGCAGGGAGAGGAGGCTTTCCTCTTGCTTCCTGAATTCCACAGGACACAGTGCAAGGACAGCCAAGGCCGGAGGGAGGGGAGGGGGGTGGCTGCTACACACAGCGCCAGGTGAGTTGGTTCTTGCTGGGCTCCAGAAAGTGCTCCACGAGGCCTCCGATGAGCTTCGTGAGGTCCTCTTCCAACAAGGTGACATCGCTAAAGAGCAAGGAAAAGAAAGTTGGAAAGCCATCACCCACCCAACGCGGAAACTTCGTTCTAAAACCCCAAACCCAGAGGCAACCCACACGCTGCTCCTCACCCCCAAAGTCTTGGCTATCAAGTTAGGGGAGAGAGGGCTGCCAGCTGGACAACGGAGAAGAGGACAGGATATTCTCTTCAACAGAAGACAATGCTTGCAGCTCAGGGTTGAACTGCGGGGTGCTTGGTGATCGCTGAGCTGGGCTGTTTTCTGTAGACATTTTATTACCCAACCAGGTAACCTCAACGGTGCTAGAAGGGAGTGGAGTTGGGGGGGGGGGGAGACCACAACAGGCTTCCCCTCTGCCACTGCAGCAGCGCCATCCATAACCTTGTTGTTGGGATACTGGGAAGCTGAGAGGGGAAAGGCCAAATATGCTGCCCTGTGCATCCAAAGAGGAAGTCCTTCCAAAGTCAGAAATAACGGCTGCCCCTCTACAAGGAAGTCTAGACTAAGAAGCCAGAGAGGCCAGGACTTCTTTTATGGTAAAGCTGTAGAAACAGCATCTTGCACATCTGAGTGGGCTCCCTCCCTCCCCCCCCACTTTACTTTTATGTGAACCAGGGAAGGGCTTGTCTTAGTCACGTTACTTTCCCAGTCAAGGCTCAAGCCCCGTTGGTCTGACCATTGCTTTGGGGGTGGAACTTCCTCCTGTCCTTCAAGGCCACTTCCCCTGTCCTCCACCCCACACCCTCCAACTTGGCTTAAAGCCTCCCGGGAATCAGGCTTGGTTTACAGCAGGGGTGTCCAAACTTGGGAACTTTAAGACTTGTGGACTTCAACTCCCAGAATTCCCCAGGCAACTTTGGACCCCCCTGGTTTACAGGAAAGAGTTTCCCCACCTCTGGCCTGGCGGCGCACACATCTCGGCATAGTATTTGACCTTTGGTTCGGTTCCACTGGTGCGGAGAGTGGCCACGCAGCCATTTTGAAAGGTGAAGGTGATCATCTGGCTGTTTTTGCTGACGGGCAGCACCTGAGACAACAGGAGAAGCACCAGGAATGAACAACCTCTCTCTAAACAGGTCTGTGCAGAACCTGAACTGGGAGGATTTTGGGGGAAGGGCATTTTTATTTATTTGTATCCTGCCTTTATTATTTTTTTACAAAGGTGGTGAATTGCGAAGTGTGGCCTTCATACCTTCCTCCTCCTATTTTCCCCACAACCACTTGATGAGGTGAGTTGGACGCAGCTGGCTTTCACGCCTAAGGCAGGACTGACCTTCTTCTGGTGACTGGCCCAAAGTCACCCAGCTGGCATTCTGCCTACTCCGGGACTAGAATTCACCATCTCCTGGGGATTGGCCCAAAGGCACACAACCAGGTTTTGTACCTTAAAGCAGGACTAGAACTCACTGTCTCCTGGTGACTGTCCCCAGGTCACCCAGCTGGCTTTCATGGCTAAGGTGGGACTAGAACTCGCTGCCATCTGGACTTTAGGCTGGGGTGTTAAATCACTAGAACAAACTGGCCGTCCACTTCAGTGGGATGCTTTTTGTGTATTTAAAGTGCAAGATGAGTTAGGGAACTTCAGAGGCTGAACACTGGCTAATAAGGTTTACAGGTAGTCCTCAACTAACTTAAGACCAGAGACTCAGCCACTTTCAAAGTTACAACAGATCCATAGGCAGGTACTTAATGATCCAGAGTTGAACTTCCAATGGTGAGGCTCCCGCTGTGGTCATGTGACTGCAATCCAGGTGCTTGGTGGCCAGCCTGCATTTACAGCTCTTTGCTGCATCCCATGGTCGCTTACTTAAGTGTTCGCTTAATGCCCGCTACCAAAAAGGTCATAAAACCCACTTTACAACCATCATGACTTACAAATGTAATGGGCAGGCTCCATTACAGTCCAAACTCAAGGAGTAACTGTGTTTTGATTTGAGGAAATTGATACTTCCGTGGAAACAGAGTAAATCTGGAATGTTGTGATTTGCCAAAGAAATCTGGGATTTGCATCTGTAATTTCTGCAGCAGGACGATACGTGACTTGTGCGTTTCAAAGCAGGATATAAGCTTAGGCACATATCCCTCTGATTTGCAATGCAGGGGACCTCAACGTATGAACACCATTGGGTCAATTTCAACTGCTAAGCAAGGCAGCTGTTAAGTGAGTCGCATCCAATTTTACAACCTTTTTCGCCACCACTGGTAAACAAATCACTGCTGTTCTTAAGTGGGTCATGCAGTCATTAAGCAAATGCAGCTTCTCTTATTGATTTTGTTTGTCAGAAGCCGGATGGGAAGGTCGCAAATGGTGACCCCAGGGGGCTGCAATTGTTACAAACACACGCAGGCTGACAAGCACCCTAATTTTAATCATGTGACCATGGGGATGCTGCAATGGCCGTAAGTGCGAGGACTAAACTTAAGTCTTTTTTTTCA
Source organism: Natrix helvetica (assembly GCF_964273705.1). Taxonomy (NCBI): domain Eukaryota; kingdom Metazoa; phylum Chordata; class Lepidosauria; order Squamata; family Natricidae; genus Natrix; species Natrix helvetica. The sequence goes on along the minus strand of NC_138550.1, from coordinate 1,938,927 downwards.
GTGCTGCTGTATCTTCAAAGGGTTGTTAAGGGGAAGACTACCTATATACATTGAATAGAAAGCATTTCTTTAGAGCATCTGTAAAAACGAAACAAAGTTGTAAAAGAGCTTTTTTTCAAAGAAGAAGCGAAACCTTCCAGAAAGAGCCAAAACTACAGAGCTTCAATCACTCTGAACCAAAAGATGCAAACAACTTACCGATTTCTTCTTCAGCTGGCTACTGTCATAGCCAGTGGTGACGTCCCGGACATGAAGAATACCATACGTCCCACAAGAAGTCGGATAAGAATCAGGCATATCGAAATTTCGGAGCCGTTCAAATATCCTTTTGATTGTAGGGGGATCGTAACACAGGAAGTAGGAGGTTTTTGAAATGTGGTATCCATACCTGTGAGAAGACATGGCAGAATTGGCTAAAAGAAAACATGTTGGATCTACCGTCTATGGAGATTCTCAAGTCATCCAGGTCATGGTTGTCCCAAAGATGCTCCCCCCCCCCCCCCACAAAAAAGGGACATTCTTCAGGTTTTTTTCCTTTGAACACATTTTGTCCTTTGGAAGAAAGCACCTTTGGGACTTTGGATCTATTCCAAGCTGGGTCTATTCTGAGCAGGGACAGCCAGGGGGCCAGAGAGGCATCCCCTCTAGGCAGAATCTCTGTGGCAGCTGCCGAAGAACAGCAGTGGGCCTGTCTGAACATCTGTTTCAGCTGTGGAATTTAAAAAAGGTTACCTCCGCTGCCGTTTGCACTTCTTGAATCCAGGACAGCCAAGGACTTACGTTTTATAGATCTCCGTTAGCTGATGGGCCAGTGTTTGGCCCTTGGTGTCCAGCCAGGCAGCCATTTCTGCTATGACCACAGCAGCGCTGACGCCATCTTTGTCCAGCACAGATGTGCCACACATGAAGCCTGAGAACCAAACATATCCTGTTCAAAGGATAGCAGTTTATAGATAATAGCAGCCCTCAAGCTTCAAAAATCAAACCCTGTAAATAAGCAGTGGCTTTAAAAAAAAGAGGGATAGCAGAATTCTGGTATCATTTCCATGGTTTTCATTTTTACTGATTTTTATCAGCCATCCCAACTTGATCAGTTAGAAAAAGAAAGACTCTCGGCCCCATAGTTAGCCAAAAGTATACTTTACTAAGTTGGTTACAGAAGAAGCAAAGCTGGATTAGAGGTTTTTGCACCCAAAGTATAGGGTTAACTTTTCCCTTGTTCTCGTCCACCCTCCATCGTTTATCAACCTAACAAATTGCTTGGGTAACATTCAATTTTTGCAGGCTGGATGGTCCTGCATTCCTTCACGTGAGCTTGGAACAGCCAGCGGCTCTCACGGGATGGCATGAGAGCAATAACCCTTAGACTTATATACCGCTTTCCAGTGCTTTCCAGCCCTCACTAAGCGGTTTACAGAGTCAGCATACTGGCCCCCAACAATCCTCATTTTACCTACCTCGGAAGGACGGAGTCAATCTTGAACCTGGTGAGATTCGATCTGCCAAATTGCAGGCAGCTGGCAGGCAGCAGAAGTAGCCTGCAGGACTGCATTCTAACCACTGCGCCACCACGGCTCATGAAATGAAATGATGATTTCATTTCCTCATGCTGACCCTCTCCTTATCCCACCCTCACCCCCTCAAAGGCATAGCAGTTTGACAGTCCTGACAGATTTAATTAAAAGTCCAGAGTCGTTTGCCAAGATGGGCGACTATAGAAACTGAATGAGTGAATAAATAAATAAATTATAACCCTGCATTTCCATTCTTTCTGGCTGAGATGTCACTGTCATCCCGAACCAGGAATGAAATGAAGAGAGACAGACTTTTCCAATAGTTCTGCCAAGATGGAATAATTTTTAGATGAAACACATCCGTAAGTGTCACTGAGCATTCATAAGAACATATTTATTGACTAAATAATTGAAAGGTTCATTTGGGATTTGGGATTTAAAATACCAGGAGAAATTCCTTTACCGTATTTTTCGGAGTATAAGACACACCGGAGTATAAGACGCACCAAGGTTTTGAAGAGGCAATTTTTTTAAAAAAGTAGGTAGGTAGATAGAGGGAGAGAGAGAGAAATACAGTAGGTAGGTAGGGAGAGAGAGTGAGTAGGTAGGTAGGTAGGTAGAGACATAGAGATAGATAAGAGAAAGAGAAAAATACAGTTGGTAGGTAGGGAGAGAGAGAGAGAGTAGGTTGGTAGGTAGATAGAGGAAGAGAGAGAGAAATACAGTAGGTAGGGAGAGAGAAAGAGTAGGTAGGGAGGTAGAGAGATAGAGAGAGAAACACAGTAGGTAGGTAGGGAGAGAGTGAGTAGGTAGGTAGGTAAATAGAGGGATAGAGAGAGAGAGTGTGCGCGTGCATAGCCTTATGGAGGCTTATAGAGTGCTGCTGGGGGCTGGGGGGGGGGGGGACAAAAAACGGCCCATTTTTTGCTCATTTCTGCCCTCCCCAGCCCCCAGAAGCTCTCTGAAAGCTTCCATAAGGGTAAGCACGGTGAAGGGGGCGGGGTTTCAGGAGGCAAAAGAATGCTGTATTCTATATATAAGACGCACCCATTTTTTCAGCCTCTTTTTTGAGGGAAAAAGGTGTGTCTTATACTCCGAAAAATACGGTATTTCCTCTGGATGAGGAAGATGCCACATCCGGCCAAGGCTTCCCATGCTTACCGATGGATTCTTCGAAGGCAAAAAGGACTTCTTTGCCGCTGTCCATCAGATCTTTCACCCTGCTGCCGATCCATTTGAAGCCAGGGAGGGTCTCCTGAAATGAGACAAGGAAATGCTTCTTTCAGAAGAGCCGCATTGGTGGCTCACGCTCAGCTGTGAGCCGATTTCACCGAGGGATTCCGTCCACCAGGCCTTGCCCAAAACTTCAGTTGAAAAAGCAGGACGGTTGTTAAGTGGACTTTGCCCCCTTTTGTGACCTTTCCTTGCTGCAGTTGTTAAATGAATTCTGCAGTGATTAAATTAGTCACACGGTTGTTAAGTGAATCTGGCTCTCCCCTTCTCAAAAGATCACAAAGGAGGATCACGTGACCCCAGGACACGGCAACATTTGTAAATACATAAGACAGTTGCCGAGCGTCTGACTTTTGATCATGTGACACAATAAGTGTAAAAAACAGTCATTAGTCATTTTTTTTCAGTGTCATAACTTTGAATGGTCACAACATGAACTGTTTGTTAAAAGTCCAGAACTACCTGAATTTATCAAATTTATATGCAACCTTAAACTCTGGAAAAGTATATTTACTTGAGAGTAAATCCCACTGAGTTCAGCCAGGCCTCCTCCCGCCAAATAAACAGAGCTAGTCTTCGATTTATGACCACAATGGAGTCCACAATTTATGTTAAGTGAGGCAGCTGTTTTAAGTGAATTTGGCCCTTTTTTACGATCTTTCTTGCCACCGTTGATAAGTGAATCGGTGCAGTTGTTAACTTAGTAACACGGTGGTTAAGTCAATCTGGCTTCCCCATTGACTTCGTTTGTCAGAAGGTCGCAAAAGGAAACAGCAACTGTCATAAATATGACTAAGTTGCCAACCCTCTGATCATGTGACCATGGGTGAAAAACAGTCAGACACTATTTTCAGTGCCGCTGTGACTTTGAACAGTCATTAAGCAAATGGTTGTAAGTTGAGGACTACCTATCTGCATACAAAACTGAACCTGTGTCGAAAACCTCTGGGGCTTAAGGGCCACAATCCATGGCAGCTGATCTTCTGAGGACACTTGCTCATAGCACATGTGGCCAGGGCCAGGTCACAGGCAGACATTCTCTAGGCACCCAGAAAGCAAAAAGAGGCTTGAAAAAACCCTCTGATTGGAACCAGCGTGGGAGGAAACCTGTGTTCGTAAGGATGGCCAGCGATCAGGACTGAGTGACCCTCGTCCTCAAAACACCTCAAGACTTCCTCCTGGAGGCCCGAGACCACCTGGAGCATGGCACCAAAGGGAAGGCCTTCGCACAGCACTCACTTCAAAATTAAACCCTTCCTTGAGAGCGATGGCCCGCAGAATTTTGGAGGAGACGGTTGTGGCCAACATGTAAACTTTCTTCACGTCGGCTTCCTTGGGACAATTTTCCTTCCAACATTTGAACATCCACCAGCCAAACAAGGCGGCCAGCTCGTTGCCAGTGAAGACTTTCCAGCGACCACTGAGGGGAAAAAAATGAGACAAGATTAAAGGCTTAACCATGTTACGGGGTGGTCCTCGACTTAAGACCAGAATTTGTACCTGAATTTCCATTGTTAAGGTGGTTAACAAGGCGGTTAAGTGAGCTGCACCCAATTTATGACTTTTTGTGCCAAGATTGTTAAGGGAATCACTGCAGGCATTAAGTGACTCACACGGTTGTTAAGCAAATTCAGCTTTCATTGGGTTTATGTACTGCAAGCATGTGACGGAGTTGTCAAGTGCCGAATTTTGATCACATGAGCTTGGGTGGCAGTTGTAAATCATTCTTTTCAGTGCCACTGTAATTTTGAAAAGATGGTTGTGTGTTGAGGGCCACCTGTTCTAAATTAAGCCATTTTCTGGAGCCACAGATGGCAATTTCTCAATCGAGCTCTTCATAACACGTCACGAAACAACAAACAGGGTTAAAGTTAACCATGTTGTGCGCCAACATTATTCGATCTAGTTTAAGAAACTGTATGAATTCAACCATTCTGGAACAAATGTTAAGAAGTTACTTTATAGCAACGGCTAGGAGGGCCCTTGACACTTGTCTAATGCAACAAAGGGCAACTAACAATTCTTAAAGGATCACTAAGAATTTGGAGAGCTTAATGAAAACAAGCACTGTGGTATGTAGAAATGGGTCCAAAACGTGTTCACAGCAAATTCTGGCATGTTAGTATTGGAAATGAGATTAAGAATAATCAGAACAAGGTGTACCGTATTCAACAAAGAATGTGTAAGTGCAGAAATAGAACTTAACAAACAAAGAAATGTTTGAAAAATGAAGAGCTGCAACAATAGTTGTACTGATTCCACCTGCACTGAGCCATGAAGCATGTCTGGTTTTGTTCCTTAGGCAGCCGGTGTGATTTCAGTATATATATATATACAAACATTATGGGATATACTGTATAGCTTGTTTGACAAAGCTCATTAGCTCAAGCCTGCAGTACTGACAATCATGTTGCCAATCCAAACATATCTGAATATTTATAATAAAATAATTATATTATGAAACAATTATTAAAGTTTTAATTTCTATTCTCTAAAGCACCCGAAGGCAGGACAAGAGGTAGCAAATGGAAACTTATCAAAGAGAAAAGCAATCTAGAACAAAGCAGATATTTTCTGACAGTGGGAACAATTAATCAGTGGAACAACTTTTCCCCAGAAGTTATGAATGCTCCAACACTGAAGGTTTTTAAGAAAAGACTAGGCAGCCATTTGACTGAAATGGTACAGGGTCTCCTGCTTGAGTAAGGGGTTGGACTAGAAGACCTCCAAGGGCCCTTCTAATTCTGTTATTAGTCAGATACTGGGGAATAAACATTGGAAAAGGGAGCCCTGGTGGCGCAGTGTTGGAATAAAGTATTGCAAGAAAACTCTGCCCACAGCCAGGAGTTTGATCCTGACTAGCTCAAGGCTGACTCAGCCGTCCATCCTTCCAAGGTTGGTAAAATGAGGACCTAGATTGTTGGGGACAAGATGCAAATAATGCTTACACTGCAAACCATCCAGAGAGTGCTGTAAAGCACTATGGGGCGCTATATAAAACTCAATGCTATTGCTATAATACATAATCTGTATAAAAGTTTGTGTACAGACATCTAAAAATCTTTGTACACTAAGGTCTAAATAGCCATGTTGAGTTCACAGTTCTTTCCCCTGGGATAGGGGCGAGGAAGGATGGCCCTTTTATAACACATGGACTTCAGCTCCCAGAATTCTTGAGCCAGCCATGCTCAGAATTCCATGCTGGCTCAGGAATTCTGGGAGCTGAAGTCCACAAGTCATAAAGGGGTCACGGTTCCCCACTCTAGAAAATCACACATAATTAGCCCCATCAAATGGAAATAAGAAAAGTCAAATTCATAAGATTAACACTGGTTAAAAGATTTTAAAACTTGTAACAGTATTTTTGACAATGAACATTTTAAGAATTGGATAAAGATACAGTATTTCAGGGCAGGCAGCTTTCAATTCTCCAAATCTATATGCAGAATCAGAACTGGGAGGAAAAATCGTAAAATTTACATTGGTTCTTTTTCTTAAAATCTGAAATCTTTACACAGGATGCGCGTGGAAAATATGGCACTCTGTCTACCTATTAAAATTGCTAAAGGTTCTTAGTACAGTATTATGACAATAATTGAGCCCAAAATTTATGTTGGTACGTGACAGTTGTTAAGTGAGTTTTGCCGCATTTTATGACCTTTCTTGCCACAGTTGTTAAGTGAATCATGTGGTCATTAAGCAAATCTGGCTTCCTCATTGACTTTGCTGGTCCGAAGGTTACGAAAGGTGGTCACATGACTCTGGGACACAACGACCGTCATAAATATAAGCCAATTTCCAAGCGTCTTAAGTGTGAAAATGGCCATAAGTCACTTTTTTATGATGTTGTAACTTAAAACAGTCACTAAACAAATGGCTGAGGCCAAAGTGAAGGACTACCTGTATTTGATTAATTGATTAATTGATTGATTAATTGACTATAACATTTATTTGTCACTATAAGCTGCCCAGAGTCACTCTGGATAGTAAGACGGGTGGCATAGAAATTAAATAAATAAATGTTACTTTCATACAGGCTCACGGAGAGCAGCCCAGCCAACTTCTCCGGGGGGGGGGGGTTGACGGTCTTGACTCAAAAGAGGGAGTTATGCCAAGCCCAAGCCCCAGGAACCTTCAGCCACTCACTTTTCCTGTTGTTCAGCCACCGCTAGCCTGTCCGCATCAGGATCCGTAGCCACGACCACTCGCGCTCCCTCTTTCTCCGCCAGCCGCAAAGACAGTTCCTGGAAAAACATTCAGGGTCAACATTCAAAAGAGCCGATCACAGAGTGTTGAGAAGACCACTTCTCCCTTCCTGTGGCCCACAGAAGCCCCACAGAGACAAAAACCTACCAACACTGATTCTCCTTCTTCGGGATTGGGACATTTGACTGTGGAAAAATCTGGATCGGGGTCTTTTTGTTCAGGGACAGGAATGGGGGGCTGGAAGCCAAAGGCCTGGAAAGCCAGCTGCACGTAGTCATGTCCCACCCCGTGGAAAGACGTGTGCACAAACTTCAAAGGGGTCTTTGCGTTCAGCTCTCTGGAATGGGAAACAGTAGGAAGAACGTGTTAGAGGGCAGCTAGTGCTTCGAACAAACCTTCATCCTCATCCTACACCCGAACTACCGATATTCACCACTACTGCAGGCAGTTAGTCCTATCCAGAGGGAAGAATTCACGTGAAACGGGGCCAATGACAGAGCAGCGGAGAAGCAAATTTCCTCCTGGTTTGGCTGCAGAATTGTTGGCTGAAATTTGAAGGCAACCATGCGCTCTTCTTCACAGGGGCTACCCTACAGGGAGCCCTCAGAATACAATCATTCATTTAGGGACTGTTCATAGTTACAACGGCTCTGAAAAATCTGACTTATGGCAGTTTTTCACAGTTACAACTGTTGCAGCATCCCTGTGATCCCATGACAAAAAATTCAGACTTTTGTCAACTGCTTCATATTTATGACGGTTGCAGCATCCTGGGGTCATGTGATCTCCTTCTTTTGACCTTCTGACAAAAGTCAATGGAGAAGCCAGATTCACTTAACTACTGTGTCACTAATTTAAGAACAGCAGCGATTCACTCAACAACCTGGCAAGAAAGGTCGTAAAACGGGGCAAAACTCACTTAACAAAGGTTTTGCTTAGCAACAGAAATGTTGGGCTCAGTTGTGATTGTAAGTCAAGGACTAGCTGTAGCTTTAAATTCTGTTTTGAAGCGCACACAGGTGTTTCCTCATTATTTATTGCTTACCACAGTGTTTTTCAACCTTAGCAATTTTAACATGTCTATTCCCAGAATTCCCCAGTCAGGGTGTTGGGAGTTGAAGTCCACACATGGTGGCTTGGAAATTCCAGGAGTTGAGGCTCTCCTTTCTTAAGGTTGCCAAATTTGAGAAACATTGATTTACTCCTGTTACACTCTAAGATGCAATTTTCCAGATTTTTTTTTTTGGGGGGGGGGCAATGTTGGGTCAGGAATTCTGGGAGTTGAAGTCTTTATGTCTTAAAGTTGCCAAGTTTCAGAAAGACTGGAAGGCATGATAAAAACCCCAAAGTCCAACATTACGAATGCTGCCTTTACTCCATGGTACTCTACTAGAGAGGGGGGGGGGGGCTATGGGCTAATAAAAGATGATTATTGTGAAATTCTTTGGAAAACCTCATTGGATTGAGACAGGACTGCCACCTTCCTTTCCCCAAAACCATTGTAAATGCTTTTAATGTGGAGAAGTGGGCTGAGAGAATATTTTAGTAAACAGGCAAAGTTAGTTCTTTATGGTGGCAGTTTGTTTCTGCTTGGCCAGATAGGTTGAAAATAGATTGATAGATTGAAACCCAATCCGCATTCAGTTTTAGACTGCTGACTTTGGGTTACACGGTCTCCCATAGGCCTCGTGGTTCACATGTCATTACTGAATCAGATGGCTTTCTAATTGGGAATAAATAACCCTGATGAGTAAGGACCAATCTGTTTGTTTGTTTTGTTTGTTTTATTGGATTTATATGCCGCCCTTCTCCCAAAGGACTCAGGGCGGCGTACAACATTAAAAAACACACATCCCAAAAGTTAAAAAGAAATTAAATACATATCCAAAAAAACAAACCCAATTTATAGGACAATACATTTAAAAAATGAGATAAATCTATCATTTATAACATGATAACAAGAAAAAAAGGGCCCAGTTTGGTCTAGTGATGAAGGCACCAGGTTAGAAAACAAGAGACCGGGAGTTCTAGTCCCGCTTTAGGCAAGATGTAGCCCAATCACCAAGAGGTGAAGATTTCTCATCCTACCTTAGCATGGAAGTCGACTGGGTGACTTTGGGCCAATCAGCAGAAAATGGTGATTGGCCTAAAGATGGGCCAATGGTGAGAAGATGGTAAGTTCTAGTCCCGCCTTAGGTAAGAAGTGGGTCAATCCCACCTTAGGCACGGAAGCCAGCTGGGTGACTTTCAGCCAGTCTCTCTCCAACAACAGGGTTGTTGTTGTGGGAAAAATAGGAGGAGGGAGGCGTATTGGGTATGTTCGACACTTACATTATTCATAAAACTAATCAAGGTGGGTTAAAAATGTCATCAAACCATACAGTGAGGGTGTTAGAAATGCAAAACCAGGCACTTTCTGTTACTCAGTGAGCAGTTTTATTCATTACTTAAAATATTACCTAATCTTGGTGTCTACTGCTGCAGGAAATACACCTTCCTTCTCTGGAAATTACATTTCTGCTCTTCAACATGTGGGGACTGCGCTGACAGGAGCACCCACGAATAGGGTCGGGTTTCTTACCGGTGGTAGCAGATCTTTTTCAGGTCCTCCATGTAGCTTGCAGAGATTTTTTGCAGGGGGTCTCGAGTGAGGGGGCTGCAGTCCACCAGATTTTCGTTCCAGGAGTCGTTCCACGGCTCCACACATTCTTCGATGCATTTCAGGATCTCCTTATCATGCGGGGATGTGATCTGCGCACCGTTTTCCCAGTAGACCTGCAGTGAGAGTTAAGGAATTCACTTAACAGTCAAGCTATGGGCAGAGGTATACAGGTAGTCCTCTACTTATGACTTACAACATCTAACCGGTAGCCCTCAACTTACAATTTACAACAACTATTCTCGAAAGCAAACCCTGTTCATGTGTAATTTTTTAAGGCTGTGGAAGCCTTGCAACAATGGGGTGTGCTCTCATACAGTCTCCAGGTACTCCAGAGGGCAGGTGAGAGGGCTATGCACTTGCTGGGAGCCCCAAGGACCCCTCATTTTCCAAACCTTTGACACACTGAGACCAAAAGGTTCACCATCACTGACCTAGGGAGAGGGGGGAAAAGTTGCAAACCAATTAGTCAATTCAGGCACCTACAAAGTTTGCTGACCTACCTTGTAGCCATTGTCTTCTTTACGGTTGTGGGAAGCTGTAATCATCACCCCTGCGACCGCTCTGAGCTCCTGGACCGCATACGGCTACAAAACAAAATTTATTTATATTTAATATTTCTAAACCCCCATCTCCTTCAGAGATCCTGGATTATATCTATGAACTGTCCAAAATCACGTATGGTCGACCAAATTCACCCAGGCCTAGCCCCTAGAAGGAACACCAAAGTACTCCTAGAACTGCTTTTAAGTGGGAGTTGCATAAAGAGATAACGTAGCACTGCTGTTATGTTAAACAGCATGTCCAGATGTACAAAAGCATTCTTTGCCTACACAAAAGTGGTAAAAATGTTCCACAGGTGCCCAACCGCTGTTCAGTTTTAGAAAAGCTACTCTCCAAATTCTATCACTCTGAGGAAGGCAAGGCTTAAATTGTGGAGGATTGCCAACATTCAGAACTGGATCCAAAAAGGACAGCTCACAGATATAACACAGGAGTAAGAAGTTGCAAGTACAGGTAGTCCTAGACTTATGACCATAAATGAGCCCAAAATTTCTTGGGTGAAGCAAGGCAGTTGTGAAGTGAGTTTTGGCCCATTTTGCAGCAGTTGTTAAATGAATCACTGCAGTTGTTAAGTTAGCATCATGGTTGTTAAGTGAATCTGACCTCCCCCATTGACTTGGCTTGTCAGAAGGTCACAAAAGGGTATCTCCTAGCTCTGCGACACTGCAACCGTCATAAATGTCAGTCAGTTGCCAAGTGTCTGAAGTTTCACCATGTGACCATAGAATGCGGCAACAACCCTTAACTGAGAAACTGTAGTGTCACTTTTTTTCAGTGTAGCCATAATTACAAGTGGTCACTAAACGAACTGTTGTAAGTCAAGGACAACCTTTCAAATTGTCTCTGAAATTGTCTTTGTTTCATCACACCTACAGGTTGCTGCCAAGACAGGCAACAGGAGCTGCATGTTGAGCCAATAATGTGTGACTCTTGGAATTATAGTGTAGCAGTTGAGTTTTCACATTTTAGGAAATAACTTGATTCAAAAAATAGTAATTAATCATGAAACACAAAGTGGAGAAGAAAGTGGATACGGCAAGATATATATCTGTTTTTTCACACCAAGCTATTGGTCAAGGCAGGCTTGACTTAAAACCGGTTGCTTAGCAACTGTTTCAAGTGTCGATTGACCTCCTGAGAGCTACTTACAACCTGGTTTCAAAATTCTGAAAGCTGCCACTCTCCATGCAATTGCGTTTTGGGTGCTTGGCAACTAGGCCACCTTTATACAGCTGTTTGCAACACCCCGAAGTCACGCAACTGTGATTTACAATGTCTTTTGCAGGAAACAAATGAGTTTGCTTAATGACCATGGCATTCATTTAATAATTGTAGTGTTCATTTAATGACACTTCATTTAATGCTCCAAAAAGGGTTTAAATCAGGCATGGTCACACGAGGACCCACTTAATGACTGGCACGACATACAAGCAGCATTCTGGGCTCAGTTATGGTTGTAAGTCGAGGACTATCACTGCAATTTTAAGGACGGATGAAGAGATGTTGTTGCCTGTAGATTAAGGGAAATCTCCAGTTGCCACAGGGGGCGCCCAGCACTAACCCCGTTTTATTTCTAGGTATGGTGGTTGAGATGGCCAGCTTGATTCAAAACAAAGTTCCACCAAATTCAAGAGCCTTTCGTAGCAGAGGTACTAATCCACTCCATGAAGCTCAGTCAGAATTTTAAAAAAATAGCCACTTACCACAAAAGGCGTGGGGACGTATCTTGAGAACAAGTAAACAGGAACTCCCTTTGCAAGGAGGACTGCTGCTGTGAGTCTGGCAAGTCTGTGGAAAACAAGAAATTAAAATACAGGAAATAAATAGCAGAAGAAGAAAAATCAGCCATGGGCAAGACTGACAATATGCTACCATAGGAGCTGGAGAGCAGCTAAGCAATTTCTTTCACACTGCATTATGTTTTCCTAACTTTGCCATGATAAATAATTTGGTGTTGCAGTTAAGACATCAGGCTAGATACCGAGAGATCACAAGTTCTAATCCTGCCATAGGCATGAAAGCCGGCTGGGTGACTTTGATCTAATCACCAGGACACAGTGAATTCTAGTCCTCACCTTAGGCATGAAAGCCAGCTGGGTGACTTCAGTGACCAGGAGACTGCGAGTTCCTACCTTAGCCATGAAAGGCGGCTGGATGACTTTGGTCCAATCACCAGGAGAATGTGAGTTCTAGTCCCATTTAATGCATGAAAGCAGCTGGGTGACTCAGTGAATTCTAGTTCCACCTTAGGCACGAAAGCCAGCTGGGTGTCTTCAGTCATCAGGAGACCAGGAATTCTAGTCCTACTTTAGGCATGAAGCCACCTACCCTGGCCCAGTCCCTCTTTCTCAGCCCTAGAAAGAGGGCAATGGGGCCAAAACCAATCCTGAAATCTTGCCTAGAATACTGCAGGGACTAATAATCCAGGTGCTCTCTAGGAGTTTAAAAAAACGAGTTGAAGGCATAAAAAAGTGCCATCTTTCTCAACAGCACAAATTACTACACAGCGCTGACTAAGGTGCCTGCCTTTTCTGGAACCCTAAAACGCTGAGGGATACAGCAAGCACAGAAACAGGGGCCTGTTGAACAAATTTCTCTTCAGAATCAGCTTCATACCCAAATCAAAATGCTTTACATATTACAAAATGATTTCGAAAAACACGTTTAGGCCCTGTGCGTCTGTTGGATTCCAGATTAATTCAATAGGATCGACAGCAAATTCTGCAGGAGAATGTATGATAACTGTACTCATGGTGAAAGGCTAATATTTATAATTCAATTCTGCTTAAATGTTTTGTCTGCAACAAAGGATTTATCTCTAGATCTACAGCTTATATTCCATGGCATCCGAAACTATCCAGATTTCTCTGACCCCTTGAGAGAGAATGACGATCTGAATCCAGTCAGGTCTACGAAAAGCATTAATTAACATTTATTACTTGTGCTTATTTGCAGGAAAAAAATGTGTTGGTTTTTTTTCCAGATTTGTTCTCCACTTCAAACTATTAATACTGGCCTCTGCAAGAGAAATGGAGGCATTCTTTACTTCTAGACTTTTAAATCTGGACCAAGTCCATACCTGAAGCTGCTGCACATGCTGGTCACCTGGCCTCGCGTGTCATATCCTACCACAAAACCACGTTGCTTGAAGTCGGAAAAACATTGCCCAAGGTATTTGTACATGCCCTGCAGGAAAGGAAAAGAGAGAAAAGGAGAATACAGGATCTTGGGGGGAGGGGAGGCAGCAAAGTGCTAGAGGCGGCCGTTCAGGCTGAAAATGGGGCGCTGCGCAAGACAGCCCCCTCCACACACCCCGTTTTGGCACAGAAGGGTGCTGCAGGAGGCGTCCATCCTGTCTTCCTCCCCTCACCCCTCAGCTGACCAGCAGAGATCTACAATGCTGATCTGGCCCTTGAAGAAATCCAGTTTGATACTCCTGCTCTATTGCGTAGACCAGAAGGCATCACTCTTGGATAGGCCTTACATGTTTACCTGCATAATGGTTAAACAAGTTATTTTAGAATTTTTTTTTTGTTAAAAGAAATTCAGTACAATTTATTTTTATACCCTTCTCTGTAGATCAGTGTTTCTCAGCTGTATCAGCTTTCAGATGTGTTGACTTCAACTCCCTGAATTCTTGGCTGTCCACTCATCTTAAAGCCAATATAGCTGAGAAATATTGCTATAGATGGATCAATAAGTTAATAAAAAGAGGTATGTAATTCCTCCACAAGAAGCTTCCTCAGCCGGAATGATGAAAGAATCTGTCCTTGCTCCATTGTGTTGTTTTGTTCTTTAGCCTGAGAGGAAAACTTGCCATCTTTCTATGCCAATTTATCAAGAAGGGAAATACTGTTGATGTTGGTTTTATTGTTATTTATTTTTCAAAATTAAACAGCCATCTGTCTCACACAAGTGACTCTGGGCAGCGTACAAATGAAAACATAAAGTGTTTTTCTTTTGAACGATAAGGAGTAATTCTTATTTACATGGGGTCTGTCATGGCCCAAAGTCTCTGAGCCTTTGGATCAGCTACTATCTGAAGCTACTGATCCCTGAATCACTTTGCAAGAAAAACAAAAAGAACTACTCTGGGTCGGTCGCTTTCACCAAGTGCCAATAAGGTGGAGATAACCGCTAAGGTAAACTTCAACAATGGACAATATTTGCTGAATAATAAATAATTTATCCTAGGTATAACGGTCCATTATATCCTCACACAATAAAGATTTCCAAAACAAACATGCCATTCCAGGCTAAAGACAGTGTACTAATTCAGATAATTCTATTTAAGTTAGATCAATATATCAGCAGCCTCTTTTCTCCACACAACAGCTAACTACAATAATGCCCCAAAGCTTTCCATTTGTTATTCTTTGGTATCTGGACCACTGTCAGGTTCAAAATGAGTCAGTTAAAATCTTAACTTATTTTCAGCTCATTTTCTGGATAAGCAAAATTTTAGGGAGGGTAGGAAAGCGATAGGATGGGAGGGATATGAAGAAAGGAAGTGAGGTGAAGATCTATCACATAGGCCAAACAACACTCTAACCTCCTATAGTTTATTAAGCTGAGATATGACTGCATGACAGCATAATCTTAAAATGCCCTGCATGACAAACAGAAGAAACTGTGCTACTCCTGAATAAAAGACTGAAGCACTCAGGTGCCTCAAAGTCAGGCAAGCAAAGACTTCACATTCTAACTTGTAATTTTCCCAGGGAGAAACTTTAGTCTACCGTCTACATACCTGACACCTGATATTGTTCTTGGTTCCCTTTTTTGTGTTCTGCATAGGTGCCCATACCTTGTGGACTGATTTTTTTTAAAATTTCTCCCAAACTAATCATGTTGTGGGGGTTCAAATTATGCACCCCAGATGGTATCTTTGAACAAATCCAACAGGGGCTCAAAATGGCTATTTGGGGGAATGTTGATTTAGTGCCTGGTACTTTGGTCAGCACAAATCCCACTCAGGAGACCTAGTGCCTGGATCTTTACCGATTGCTCAATAAATCTGCATTGCATAGTTCTTTTCTTAGGGCTGGCTGCAACATGGATTAAACAAAAAAAAAACCTACTTAAAAATGTATAAGTAAAATGTATAGGTAGGGACCAATTCTAGACATTAGTTCATTTCAAAAACTTCTGGATTCCATTCATTTATTAGAACAATGTCCACATCTTGCCCAATTTAAGATGTGTGAACTTCAACTCCCAGAATTCCTCAGCCAGCATGGTTGTTACTAAGGCTTCTGGGAATCGAAGTCCACACATCTTGAAGCTGCCAAGATTGAGAAATGCTACCCTAAAGATATAACCAAGAGACCTCAAAATGAGCTGTGAAAGGCAATGTTGAAGAAAATCTGGATTTTCCAAGACACGCTACAGCAGGGCTGCCTGAGGAATTCTGGGAATTAAAGTCCACACATTATTAAGTCAGCAAGGCTGAGAAACAGTGTAGTAGAAAGAACGATCCTGGATGTGGAAGTCAGAGGTTAAGCCACGTTTCTACAGTTTTACTTGGACTTTCTTGGATATAAACCACCCTGCTCTATCTCTATCCTCTAAGTAGAATCAATGGGGCAATACAAGGCTGATATGGGGAATATTGGGGGGGAGGGGTAAGGACCAAAAGCAACCCTTTACCCAACTACAAGCCAGCCTATTAAAGGCTACTACAGATGCAAATGCAGTTAGAACATAAAGAGCAACTACTAAGTGCAATTTGCAACTTACCCAAGATATATCACTGGATGGATAAGGCAGCTGACCGATCTTCCTCAATTAAATATGGACACTTGGCTGGCAGTTAGGATAAGATCAAGAAAAAACCTTCATTAACCCCCCCAAAAAAATGCTCACTAGTCCTGGGGTGACTACTAAAAATTTACAAGACATCAGCATTATTCTAAGTCTCTTGTGGCAACATTAATTCCTTCCTCTTCCTCCCTCCCTCCCTCCAAAAATACTGTGTGTGTGTGAGAGACTTCTCAGGAAACAACACCTAAATGAAAAACTGCTAGCGACCTTCTACTGCTGCACCATAGAGAGTATTTTAACTTACTACACCTGTGTCTGGTTTGCCAATTGCACAGTGGCAGAGGAGGACAGCGCTCCAGAGGGTTAACGACATTGCCCAGAGGATCACTGGCTGCCCCCTCCCCTCTTTGGAAGAGCTTTAGAGCCCCCACTGCCTTAAGAAAGTTCTAAATGTTCTTAAAGATCCAGCTCATTCTGGGCACCCCTTTTTTGGAACTATTACCATCTGGCAGATGGTACAGGACAATAAAAACAAGGAGAAATAGGCTGAAAAACAGCCTCTATCCCAGGGCAGTAACTATGTTGCATTCTAATGCATAGTGTAATATTAATGGAGTATGGGGGTTTTCAATTCAGTTGTGTAGAACGTGAAGGATGTGTGTTTTTATTTTATTTTTTTATAGTTTTCTTACGTATAATGTACACTGAAGATGGCATTTAATTTCGTTGTACAAGGTGCAATGACAATAAACTTAACTTAATTATATTAAAGTAACCAAAAGATCTTTACAATCCCCAAGGCATGTCACAACCTTTGAGCACCCCTAATGTTTGGAAATTGAAAGCTGAAAAATTTGACACGCCCTAAATGGAGGATTTGTTCATAACCAAATAACCACAACAATTCTGCTAGATCAAAAGAATAGCAGAGAAAGGCTACCCATGCAACCCACAAGAAGAGGGGAAGCAAACATCCAGCAGCCCAGAATGTAATCAACAAAACAAGACAGAGACTCCCTGGTGTCTGAACATGAACTTCCTCCCAGAAATGCCGATCAAGATTAATCAGCCAATCTCCAACTGCACATTCTTCCCAGCAAACCAAAACACAAAGCCAGCATGTGCCGAGCAGGCTTTCAGAGCATGACCAACTTGGGAGTCAAGAAAAAGGAAGTTCAGAGTTTGGCATGCTCCCACGGTGATCCAAGGCCTCTTGACCTGCTCCACTCTTGATCCTATTAATTCATGTTTACTTTACTGCACAGCAAATCTTGCTGGAGACATCTCCCCGGCTATTCAATCCTGCGCACCCAAACACAACCTCTTCATATTTCGAATACTCGTAACAAAGATTGTTAATAAGTTCACCACTCACACATGGTCAATTCAGAGAAAAGAGAATGAAGAACGAAAGCCTCTGTTTATACAGGTAGTCCTTGACTTACAACCAAAATTGAGCCCAAAACTTCTGTTTCTAAGTGAGATGTTTGCCCCACTTTATGACTTTTCTTGCCACAGTTGTAAAGCGAATCACTGCAGTTGTTAAGTTAGTAAGAAGGCTGCTGAGTAAATCTGGCTTCCGCACTGACTTTGCTTGTCAGAGTCACAAAAAGGGATCACGTGACCCCAGGACACTACAACCATCATAAATATGAACCCATCTCCAAGCATTTGAATTTTGATCACGTGATGATGGGGATCCTGCAATGGTTGTAAGTGTGAAAAAGGGTCATAAGTCTCTTTTTTCAAACAGTCATTAAATGGACTGTTGTAAGCCAAAGAGTACCTATACATGAACCACACTGTCTCACTGCCACAGCCTTCCTTGGAATGTCACTTTTGCCCAAGATTCTTTTTTTAAAAATCAGATAAAAAAGCGATGTTCCCCTCATTGGAAATGACAGCACTTCAAGCAATGAGCACTTTGTTTCTTAATAGAGCCACGCGAAAATAATTTGAGCTCATTTCTAAATGTGTTTCCTCAGGGCTTCTTCCATTTAAATCTTTTTCTTAAAAAACCCTGTAATATTCTGGCAGGCTCAGGAAAAACAAATCCTCTCTGTTTTAATATTCCTCCAGGAAGCTCAGGAGAGCAATCCCTGTTCCACTTTATTGTTTTATCCTGTGAGGGAGGTTTAAGCCAAGTTCACCAATAACCCCAAGCGTTTTTTTCCCCGTTTAGGATTACTCAACAAGACTGGGCGAATCTGTTTCGTTGAACGCTGAGTGCCTAGTCAACAGGAAGAAGGGTTGTGGACAGCCTCCACAATGCCAAAATCTCCAAAGCAATGCCAGCTCTTGCTTCCTCCCAGTCCTGCCTCAGATAACCTTCTCTTAGGGTAAATCCATGGTTCCTCTAAGCTATTGAAAATTTGCCTGCAACCGCAATGGTAAATGGACAGCAACAGCAGAAATTCAGAAATGGCAGAAAATCAGCCAAATGTCGCTTCTCCATTTCTCTCTCCCTTTCCATTTTGCCCTTTTCTGCTGCATTTTGTCAAATGGAAATTTGGCAGCAAGAGGAGGAAACACAACTTGCTTTGCTTTAGTGTCCGTTTTTGAGCCTTTTTAGTTGAAGAGTATGGCAGAAAGATTTTAGATCAATCTTTCTCAACCTTGGCAACCTGAAAATGAATGGACTTCAACTTAAAGTAGTTGATGTCCATACATCTTAAATACATCTTATATACATTTTAAAGTTGAATTCTGGGACGAAGTGCACAGATCTTAAAGTTAAATTCTGGGATTGGAAATCCACACAATATCCTAGCTGAATTCTGAGAGTTAAAGCCCACAAATCTCAAAGTTGCCGAAGACCCCTGCTTTAGATGTACCCAGGATATATCAGAGGCACGTCTCATATTAAACAATGTTTTTTAAAATTTGTTTTTCCGATTCAGGTTACGTCTTTCATGCATTATGGGGCACCAACAAAGCATCTGGTGTCATATGTGGGACAGAGGAGTGGGGCAAAGAGCTTTTAGCCTTCACATTGGCTCTGGAACTCACCTGGGTCGACTGGATCACGGTAAGATCGTTGATGTAGCAGAAGCCAGCCCCCATGGCGGAACGGAGACCGGCGGTCCCAAAGGTCAGCCTGCGGCACAGACGATCACGCAGCTCCTTATTCTTCCCATTTCGTAACAGATTTTCAATCTGCTCCTTGGTTTTAGGATTCTACAAAGGAGAAAATTAGCAGGATCAGACTTCACATGCCATAATCACGTGCTCCTAGTGGGCTAACGACTTTGTAAAGGAAGTCATGCCATCTAGTAGAGAAACTCATAGAAAAGAATATTTGTAGCTCAGGGTTGATCTGTGGGGTCCTTGGTGCTCTCTGTGGTTGGTGGTTTTCTTGCAGGCGTTTCATTACCCAAATAGATAACACCATCAGTGCTAGAAGAGAGGCGGGGTTTGTGGGGAGGAGGAAGATTGTGCAACCCTTGGTGCTCTCTGAACTTGGTTATTTTCTTGAAGACATTTCATTAGCAAATTAAGCAACATCATCAGTGCTAGAAGAAGTGAGGTAAACCGCGAGCAAACCAAACACCCTTCTAACACTGATGATGTTACCTAGTTTGGCAATAAAACATCTGCAAGAAAACCGCCAGTTTAAGAGAGCACCAAGCACCCCAGAGAAAGTAACTCTGCCACGTACAATCAAGCAAGCAAGCCACTTAAGCCAAAAACATCTTCACTGCTTGCAAGAGTGAGTGGGAACCAAGCCTGATTCAACTCAGCTTCCAGCTTCCCTAGCCGTCCATCAGCAGAGGCTGCCTGAAAACCTTTGGAGTTATTGCAAGGTTTCTCTCTATTGACTCTTCCACGTTGGCCTATTTATTTATTCATTCATTCAAATTTGTTATAGCTGTCCAAATCCAATGGGACTCTTGAGTGGCGTACTGATTTTTTTTTAAAAAATCCATAAAAAGAGATAAAACATAAAACTATATAATTATATATGTTTTTAACTTTTGATTGTACACCGCCCCGAGTCCCTTTGGGGAGAGGGAGCGGTTTAGAAATGCAATAAATCTAATCTAATCTAACTATGCAGACAGCCTGGAACTAAAATGACCTTAAAGACACTCCAAATGAAACAAAACAAAATAGGGCTCCTCAAAATACCCTACAGACAGCCCTTGACTTATGACCACAATTGAGCCCAAATTTCCATTGCTAAGCAAGGTTAAGTTAAACTAGTCGTGCCCATTTTACCTTTTCTTGCCTTTGCGAATCGCTGCTGTTGTTAAGTGAATCATGTGGTCTCTAAGCAAATCCAGCTTTCCCCATTGGCTTTGCTTGTGAGAAGCCAGCTGGGAAAGTTACAAATAGCGATCATGTGACCCTGGGACTCTGTAACCATAGTAACTGCTTCCTGTTTGCGAAGCATTCAAAGTCTGATCATGTGACCTGGGGGGAAATGCTGCAACAGTCATAGCTGTGAGAACTGGTCACAAATCACGAGAGGGCACTGAAAAAAGAGACTTCTGACCAGTTTTCACGCTATACTGTTACAGCCTCACATACAGTCACGTGGTCAAACTTGGTTGTGGCATCCTGGAATGGCCATTTTCAACCTTCCCAGACAAGCAAAGTCAATTGGCGAAGCCAAAATCACTTAATGACCACATGATTCACTTAACAACTATAGCGATTTGCTTACCGAGGTCGTGAAATGGGGGGCATAACTCATTTAACAATTGACCTGCTTAACAACAGAAATTTTGGGTTCAATTGTGGTCATATGTAAAGGATGACATGTATTCCATGTATTTATTTTGTGCAAGCCAATAAATAAATGCTCTTGCTTCTTATATTCCACTCAACAACAACCCTGTGAGGTGGGTTGGGCCGAGAGAGAATGAGAGGCCAAAAGTGACCCAACCAGCTTTCATGCCTAAGGAAAGACTGATGTAGAAGAACTCAGGTCAGTCCAGCATCAAACCAGCACATTCCTAATGGGTTCATACAATTGCACAAACTGATAACTTAAAGCATATTTTAAATTCCAAGACATACTTACAGAAATTATGCAAGCAGAAGGAAGTGCAAAATACAAAACAAAAACAGTCTATCATTCCGCACTAAGCCTGCGTTAACAATCAAAGTTCTGAATTTTATCTGTAACCTTCTGTAGCTATAACTTGTGTTTTACTGCTATTTTAATGTAATTTATACATACTGTATATTTGTGGTTTTGTTTTAATATTGTAAAATGCTCAGAGTTGCCTTGCGGTGGGATGGGCAGCAAACAAATTTAATAAATAATAAATACTAATAAATAATAAACTATTAACTACAAAAATTAATCATAATTCAAATGTCAGAAGTCACTTTGATTACAGTCAATAAAAGCCCAGAACAAGCCACAACCTGCTATAATTGGAGGAAAATTTTGTTGCTGATCTCAGAAAGCCTTGTACATGCTATCATTTGTTTTGCCAAATTCTTTCTGTGAAACCCAAGGATTTGCAAAGCTGCAAGTTTATGCTTTCATGTTTCTGCCAAACATAAAGATGGCTGGCTGATAAGAAGATAGCTCACTGGGAGTGCAATTTGTACTGCATAACATGCCCTGCAGCTTCTGATTTAGGTGCAACTGCTTAAAACAAATTCAAGCACAACAAAATCCCGGATGGATCACAAGCGGATCTTTGCAGCTCACGGCCTCTTTACAGGCACTTTAAAAAGGCAATGGCATCCAAAGTCCCAGGGGTGAGTGAGAAGCCTGACCTTTACCACAAAGAGGTCAGCCAGCTGTGGGATCCAGGAACTGCCAGCCATTGGTCAGTTGGTGGAAACTGAAAAATATGCATTTCAAAGAAAAGAATGTTTTTATTTTATTAATTAAATTTATTTGCTGCCCACCTCGTTTCAAAACAGCTTAGTTGTTTGGCATCCAGATCTGGCTGACCTTCGAAAGAACTCAACAAAGATCAGTCTTGAATAAAAGAACATGCTCTCCTGTTAAAATCACGAAATTTGACGGAGCTGAACGTGACTCAGAACATCATTTGCACATGAATTAGATGAGGTAAACAGGCTGTGTCTAATTCGTGTGCAAATGATGCTCTGAATCACTGTTTAGCTCCATCAAACTGCAAAATGAAGCGTTTCACAGGACAAGAACTTTACACTGCCTTGAACAGCGAAAGGAGAGGAAAATGCATTTTACATTTTAATAGGAAAATTCTCATTGCATATACTGTAAATCTTTGAGGTTTATTCATGCATGATGAAATCTAAGTCACTCAAGATTCATGTGTTTCTGTCTGGGATGGCAGAAGAGGAAAGAGTTCGATTCCATCACAGAACAATTTTCCCCAATCCATGGATGGGTGTTTCCAACAGGAAGAAATACTGTTCTATTTTTCAAGGTCTTTTAACTTTTCTTGGCAAAACCCCCCAGAAAATTTAGGATTATGGATCTTTGCACTGATTAATCTGTGCAAAGATGCATTATCCCAATTTTTCTGTTTTTATAACATCAGTCAGCAATCATATAGTTTAAATGTGCAAATCATGGAATACCCTGCCTATGGAGGCATGGAATAACACCTCTTTCTCTCTTCTCTGAGAATTTAAGGGAAGGTAGACTGCACGTACCAATCCGACAGTGGTTTAAGAGAGTACTCTTTCCTCAAATTACCAAGAATCACTTAAAAAGTCAGAGATGGTCAAAAAGAAGAACAGTACTTAATTTACAGCCATTCATTTGAAGTTACATCATTGAAAAAAGTGACATGACCATTCTTCACGCTTACAACCATTGCAGGATCCCCATGGTCACATGATTAAAATTCAAATGCTTAGCAACTAGTTGCAGTGGGGGGGGGTGTCAGGTGATCCCTTTTGCAACTTTCTGACAAGCAAAGTCTATGGGGAAGCCAGATAGACTTAGCCACCATGTTACTAAAATGACAACTGAAATGATATAGATAAAATGAATATACTGAAATGGTATAGGGTGTCCTGCTCAAGCAGGGGGTTGGACTAGAAGACCTGGAAGGTCCCTACCAAACCTCTGTTATTCTATGTTCTCTAGTTCACTTAACAACTGTAGCAAGAAAGATCGTAAAATGGGGCAAAACTCGTTTAACTATCTTGCTTAGCGTGGAAATTTTGGGCTCACCCTGTAGTTTTCCATCAGCTGGAATGTTTCCATAGAGGGCACGGAATATGACATTTGAGTTAAAAGCCATTTAAGATTCTGCTAGAAAGAGCAATAGGAGGAGATCGCCTTTAGACAATCCTGATAAGATTCAGTAGTTCCCAAATCTCTTTATCTGTGGTCCAAAATAACGATCTCTTTACCCAGCAACAGAAATTCTAGCTCCTGTGAAAAGAATGCCACACTGGCATTGATACAGACTTCTCTGCCCAAATATTAATTACATACTCAAAAGAATTCAACCTCCTGTTAATAAAGATGGTAATTCAGCCTTGTTAAATGTGACAAAAGAATTAGCCAGCTTGAATTTCCTTATTGAAAGAATATTACAAAACGACTTAGCATGTGGTTTACTTGCAATTAGCGCTTTGTCTTTGCTTGCTGTACAGCTTACATACATACATACAAAATGGGCCTTACTGTGAACTTCCCTCCCTAATAAAGGTAGGTAAGATTGCAATACAGGTAGTCCACAACTTAAGACTGCAATTGAGAACAGAATTTCCATTTGCTGAGCCAGGTGGTTGTTAGGTAAATCTGCCCCCCTCCCCCCCCCTCTTGCTGGAAGCCAGCTGAGAATCTTGCAAATGATGACCATGTGACCTTGGGATGCTGCAGCTATCTTAAGTACATGCCAGTGGCCAAGGGTCCAAATTCTGATCCCCTGACTATGGGGATGCTATGGTGGTTGTGAGTGGAAGCCTGCTCAAACAGGAAATGTAATGGTGGACCAAACTGTGCCGGTTGGTACTCTCCAGCCTGGTAACCTCTTCAAGTCAAGCTTCACATGAAAAATATCCTTTCCACGTCATTTGCCAGCAGTAACAATAGAAAGAGAGGTGGAAAAAACAATATTTGAAAATCTGACAATAAGCAAAAGACAGCAAAGCAAGAAGTAGTTGCTAGAATGATGAACAGGTTTTCTCAAAACAAGGTCATATTCCTGGCTGAGAACATCCAAGGCTCCAGTAAGAACTGATGTTATTTCTAGGTACATGTCTTGCATCAGCTAACTCTTTGCTGTTGGGAAATAGGGAAAATGAATTCTCATTTAATCATAAATAACATCAGATCACAATTTTAACCTTCAGATCTACTATAAGATACTGTTTAGCATGGGTGTGTGTGATGGGGGGGAGCAGGTCTAACTGACTGCCTGGCCAATGTGGCCTCCAAAAACTCTGCAAGGTTTCCTGTGAGTAGGGGGAAAAGTTCGGTTTTCCTCCCCCCACTTGTGGCAATGAAGTTCACTCTGCCCAAGCTGCATTGTGTAATTCCTTCACCTTTGCATCTAAGGTAGTATTTCTCAACCTTAGCAACTTTAAGCTGTATGGATTTCAACTCTACAAAGGAACTCCATCCTGATTCAGTTGAAATAAGTACAGTTAGTCCTCGACTTATGACAACAATGGACCCCAGAATTTATGCTGCGAAGTGAGAAATTTGTTAAGTGGGTTTTGCCCCATTTTATCTCTTTTACCTGGCCAAGCCAGGAGACAAATCTTTAATGTTAGCTGAACATTAAAAGCCAGTTCTCTGCTTCTGCCGGCATCCCTCAAATCCGAGCAGTAGCTTCCACTTTCTCCTCTTATCTGTGCATCTGGTGGCATGTTATTAATCATTTCCTCTATCCCATTTTAGAGACAGCTGCAGCCTAAAATAGGCTTCCCAGCCCAAGGGGAGTTCTTGAAGCAAGCAAATTGAAGAGCTCCACAATCTGAGAATAAGTCATTTGGATGGCCCCTCTCTTTGGGGTTCATAATCTCTGAAAGATCCAACACTTAATATAGGATTCATTAGAATATTAAGCATACTGGCTGGGGAATTCTGGGAATTGAAGTCCACATATCTTAAAGTCGCCAAGCTGAGATACACTGTATTAAATATTCTTTCCAAAACCGATGTTTTCTTATGAAAACATCAGCACACAATTCTATGACCTGTAACACATTTTTTCACATGAAGAAGCTACACGGTTTATGGAATTATTCTAATTATTATAGAATGTCTAGGATTCCTACAGGTCTAGTCTTCTAAGCATCCTAAGATGCAAAAGTCAGCAGCTTTAAAGCATATACATACATACATACATACATACATACAAACATACACACACACACAAAAACATACATACACCCGTGTATGTATGTATGTATACATACTGCTATATAGTCCTTTTGCCTAAAAACAAACAAACAGATTTCCATATAAGGCTATTGTGATTAAATGTGATGGCACTGACTAAAATGTGGGATATGGGGAGGGACTAAAGGACTGTCCATTGCCACATACCGGAATTTTATTTAATATATGCTCCCTAGTTTTACTGTGCAATACAGTCAGACTTACACAGAACCTCCCCTCTGCCAGTCATCCACAGATAATGCTCATTAATTTCCAAAACGCAGACTCCGGCTTTTAGATAGCTCTCACACCATGTGCATATTTTTCCCCCTCTTCAATACTAGTAGATTTCCTATAAGGTTATCCAACATTCTGGACAGGGAAAAACCTGAAATAAGGTAGCCAAAAAGAGTGCAAAGGGATGCCAATTGGAAGTCATTTCCAAAAGAGGCAAAAAGAAAGCATACAAAGGGTTATAAATAGAAATAGCACTAGAAAGCATGAATTCATGTGTTTGCTATCCATTTCTAAAATGTCTTTATCTTCCCAAAATGAGATGAAACACTAGGTTTCTCTATACTCTAGATTTAATAAGTGAATTAATCTTGCATTATTTTATAGTTTATTCTGTCCTGATTTTTTAAAATTTATGTTCACCTGTCATGTATGCAAGATTTTTTTACTGTACAAGAACTGATGTATTTTTATATTGTATTGTAATAAGAATAGAATGAGTTCAATTTTCTAAGGAAATGAACTTTAAGACCAAACACAAGCTATAGTGTGTATATATGTATGTGTCTTTTATACTTATATTCTATTCTTCCAGAGAGATGCCATAAAACCTGTGAGCAGCTTAAGATAAATCAACTTAATCTCATGTTATTTCATAGCATCCCAAAGGCAGAATAGCGCATATAGATTTTCACGGGTGTAGATATGTTGGTTTTGTTGTATTCGGGTCTTTTCCCGTGTAAGGTTGATATTGTCTTTGCAACGTTTCGGCAGGATCTCACCTGCCATCTTCAAGCATGGGTTTTATATATAATATATATGTAATTTCCTACTAGGAATATATATATACACACACACACACATATACACACACACACACACAAACACACACACACACACACACACATACACATACACACACACACACACAAACAAACATACATACATACATACATACATACATACATACATACATATATATATATATATATATAGTATAAATTTAATGCAGAGAACTGCAAAGCATCCATTCCCCCTCAGACATTTTCTCTCACTGCCTATCCTGACAAGATTTACAAGGCTACATCACACTGAGTATTTCTTAAAACAATACCGTTTCAGGACGCAGTGTCGCAATTGCATAAAACCGGGTTCTGGAGAAAGAGGAAAAGCATTTCCAAACACATTATTATCTCCCTCCCATCCCAAAATCAGACAGTCTGTAATAGCTCCTCTCCCCTCTGACAAAAGCGGCAGTCTGTGCATACGATTTGTGGATCCCCCCAAAAAAGGAGCCACCAAAACCTCGATTTCCCCCCCCCCATCAATTCATCTAAAGGAACAGGGTCTTTCCAAGGGACCCAACCATGAATTCCTCACACACACACACACTGGGTGCCAAGGGCAGCGACAGCAAAGGAAGAAAGCACATTTTGGCACAAACAGGCCATTTGTAAAAGACGACAACAACAATGACAACAACCTGCTGTGGTCCTGTCTTGGTGGACATTCCTCCAACATCCTTCCCAGCCCAGACTCTGCCAAGTGGGCAAAACCTGGGCTGGTCTCCAGGCTGGGTTGGCATCGCCAAATGCCCACTTACCTGACCTTGACAGGAGCCCCCCACCCCCCACAAGACCACCGCCTTTCCTTAATAATTCCTTATTAATTCCTATTTTTGGCCAGGTTGGGGGGGTCTCACTCCCCACACCCCCCAAAGGCCACCCCCCTTTATCTATTTATTCCTTATTAATTCCTATTTTTGGGCAGGTTGGGGGGGGGGAGTCTCATCTCCCACACACCCCAAAGGCCACCCCCCCTTTATCTATTTATTCCTTATTAATTCCTATTTTTGACCAGGTTGGGGGGGTCTCACTCCCCACACACCCCAAAGGCCACCCCCCTTTATCTATTTATTCCTTATTAATTCCTATTTTTGACCAGGTTGGGGGGGTCTCACTCCCCACACACCCCAAAGGCCACCACGCCCTTTATCTATTTATTCCTTATTAATTCCTATTTTGGGGCAGGTTGGGGAAGGGGGGTTGGGACCTTCCCAGTGCCCACACACACACACACCTTGTCCCAGCAGAGCCACTGCCCCACCGCCCGGTCCAGCTGGGCGTCCCCGGTGCTGCAGCCGATCAGCAGGTTGGAGTTGACATCCCCCAGCACCACGTCCCGGGGGTCGCCCATGGCTCTGGATAGCCCTGGAGGGCGAAGGGGGTTTCTAACAAAGGAGGGGGGAAAAGGGGAGGGGGTCAGGCGGTCGACCCAGCTGCGGCGGCGGCGCTCCCCGTTCACACGTGCAACTGCAGGCAGCAACCTGCAGGCGGGGAGGGAGGGGGGAGGGGTCACGTGACCGCCTGCTCCTCCTAGTAGCCCCCCTCCCTTCTCAGCCTGGCTGAGGGGCTCTCGGGAAGGGCGGGGTGTGTGTGGCGAAAGCAAGGGGAGGAGGGGCTTCCCCAAAATGGTTGGGGGAGGGGCCTCCCTAAAATAAGCGGGGGAGGAGCCTGTCGATCTCCCTTCTGCACCTTCCCCCAGCTGTTTTTCCTGAGGTAATTCCTTTTACCTCACAAACATTGTTGTGGGAGGGGAGGTTTTAGATAAGCGTCCTATAAATAATGAGAGACAGGGGGGAAACAAGACCCCTCCTCAACCTAAGGGGAGCCCTCCTCGCACGACGACCATCGCCGCAGCCTCCCCGTTTCTCTCTCGCGCGCGCGCGCCAAAAATAAAAGCGCTCCTCTGCAACTGCCATCCCTGAGGGAAAGGTGGCGGCGACTTGTGCGCATGCGCTGTGCGCGCCCCCGTGGG
The DNA here is from genome assembly GCF_964273705.1 of Natrix helvetica. Lineage (NCBI taxonomy): Eukaryota > Metazoa > Chordata > Lepidosauria > Squamata > Natricidae > Natrix > Natrix helvetica. The sequence goes on along the minus strand of NC_138550.1, from coordinate 1,910,639 downwards.
CGGAGAAAGTGAAGCCGCCGCTGTGAAGGGCCCCGCCCATCCATGCCTTCGTCCGCTCCAGCCGCGGGCGCTGCTGGGAAATGTAGTCGGGGGGCTTTCCCCAACACGCTCTTACTTTCTTTCTTTCTTTCTTTCTCTCTCTCTTCTCTCTTTCTCTCTTTCTCTCTTTCTTTCTTCCTCAATGTGCTCTGGCACCCTGCCTGATTTGTAACTCCGGTTTGCAGGCATTGCTGAGGAAAAGGAAGGTATTCAGACGGTTTAGGTTTCCATGACGGCTGTGATTCATTGATCTTCAGTGTGTACCTCCCCATTTCTAATCCAACGACTGGCACTTAGGGCAGCTTTTTGCAAGCAAAGAAGCTTTTGGTATTTTTTTAAAATAATTTTTTATTATTTTTAATTTTCAAAACAAACACAACACATCCTTCTTTACATACTGTGTAAAGTGTATCAGTTGGTTACAAAAGACTTTCGTGCATCTCTTCCACAGTCAACAAACATAATTCATATTAACTCAAGTATTTTAACTCAAATATATTTATACATGTTACCATCATCATACCTCCATTTTCATTTGATTATAATTGTTTAAACGCCCATCATCATAAAATATACCAAGATTTAATACATAACCACATACTGGCATTTCATTTACTATTTCTAAAATCCTCCAATAACACCGAATCCTTATGTCCTATTCTAGCTAAACATCCATAATATTTAATAACAAAGTTTTCTAATCCTTCTTTCCAAATCACTGTTTACAATTTACATCCAGTTTCATTATGTTGAACACATACATACATACATACATACATACATACATACATACATACATACATACGTTATCATTATCCTTCCTTTATTTGACTATATCCTGCATCATAACATTTTCCTCCCTAATAATCAAGACTTAACTGTATCTAACTTAGTTCTTTTTTATTAACCTTTATATATAATCAAAAAGATTTCTAATCTTCCTTTCATGGGTACCATTCAATATTCATATCCAATTATTACTTATCATAACACTACACATTGTATACATTATTATCATTATCAATTATTTATTTGACTATATCTATTGTCACTAAATTTCACTAAGTTTAACTAGTTTTAAATTATACTCTTCCATCTATCAACCTGTATCTTTCCAGTAGCAAAACAGTCTCATGTCTTCTGCCATTTGTGGTATCAGCTTTTAGTATTTTTGTACAAGTGATCCTTGACTTATTTAGTGACCACTCAAAGTTAAAAGCTTTTTGGATAAAAATATGGTGGGTTATGCAAAATGTTTTTAAGAAAAGAATACAATTCACGCCGCAAATGTTTTTACTGGGTATAACTAAGGATTTTACTGAAGGGGAAACAAAATTGGTTTTGTATATGGTTACAGCAGCTAGGTTGTTGATTGCTCAACACTGGAAAAAAGATTTTTTACCGACAATCGATCAATGGATTCAGAAAGTGGCGGGGTTCGCTGAAATGGCAAAAATTTCAGCTTTCTTAAAAGGTCAGAAGCAGGAGGATTACACACAGGAATGGGTAAAATGGATTGATTACATACAGAATAAATATCAGACTAGGAATACCTTTAGGTAAGAATGCTTAAATTGACAGATGATCAGAGTAAATAATATATGGGATGCTTGGAATTGTTAGAGTGGTGTATAGCGGAAGTCAGGGGGGTGGGTTTGATTGGGAGGTGGGGGAGGGTGGGGAAATATATATGTATAATTAACCTAGAAGATGGGATTAATGAGATATTGTTACCTTAAGAGAAACCTATATTATGATTTATATATGTTTAATCAATTTAGAAGAGGGGTTAATGGGCTATTGTTAGTTTAAGAGAAACTTATATTATGATTGTTGGGAGGTGAGGGGGTACAGTATTTGAATGAGAAATCTATTTTAAGACGGGGGGAGGGGAGGGGGTACAGTATCTGTATGTGATCTACATTATATGTTGGGGGGGGTAAAAAGGGGGAAAATTTGTTTGTATAAAACTTTTTCAATTAAAAAAAAGTTTAAAAAAAAGTTAAAAGTGACTTGTGACTGTTTTTCACACTTACGACCGTTGCAGCATTCCCACAGTCACGAGAGGCCAGTCAAGGCTAAGCGCCCCTCGACATGAGTGACATTGGGTTGGCCACGCCCACACAGTCACATGACCACCCAGCCACGCCTATCCAGCTGGTCATAGGGAGAGAGAACTGCTTGTTAAATTATTTGGATCCCACCACTGATGAATAATTGTGTTAACTTTAGCAGAGGTTCCTTTAACAACGGTGGCCAGAAAGCTCATAAAATGAGGCAGAATTCACTTAACTAACATCTCACTTTGCGATGAATGTTTTGGGCTGAGCTGTGGCTCTAAGTAGAGGCCTCCCCGTGTATCCCTTTAAAATCCAAATGCTAACCGTTTGTTCAGATTCCATTGATGGCTAAAAAGCTTAGAAAACTAAAAGCTTTAAAAGCCCTTCCTAATTCACAATTTCATTCATTCCAGACATCTTTGATCGAAAAGGCCTGGGTTTTTTCCCCAAGATTTTTCTTTTTATTGCAAATTTTTACATATTTTATGAACAAAGTGTTGTCTGGATCTTTTCTTTTGCATCCTCTCATATACCTAATCCATTTTACATCATATCTCTGTTTCCAATTTCAGCCATATTATTCTCTTTCCCTGTTTTTTAATCTTAAACTTATTTTCTTCTTAGTACATAAACAATATCACTAATCACCCTTAATTTCTAATCTCTTGCAATAACACTCGCTACATATGTTTCCCAAATTCCCCATTCCACCCTTTAACATTTCATCTTCGTCTCTTAATTTAAATTAACTTCAAAGTTAAAACCAAATTGCCATTTCACATTTCATTCTGTTGGTCTGTTTTGCTGTAAGCAACATTCGTCATCAAAATCAGGGGTTTTTACATTAAAAACATTAATTATCCACACTTAATAATGTTGGCATAATTCCCTTACGTCTTAATCAACTGTCCACCATTAATAATATTAATGCAATTCCCTTTAAACTACTAATATGTACCTTATATCCCTTCCTCCTCCTCTCTAGCCTTTTTCTCTTCATCTCTCAAAGATTCCACTTCTTACAAATTTTCTTTTTTGATCCCATTCTATTAACTTCTTCTTCTTTTTATAATTATTGTATCTTTTCTTCTGAATCCTTTTTCTCACTTTTAATTTTATTGTTCCAGTAGTTTTCCCCAGGGCTTTTCCTAGTCTCTTCCCACTATTTCCCTCTTTGCTGTTTGATTGATTCTTTTTGGGGGGGATATTTCCCTCCCATTGAAAAAAGTCATGCTTGATGTCAAGGATGGGAGTTGTAGATCCAGGCACCTGGAGGGGTGCCAGCTAAAAACTCGCCTCTTTTCTTCCGCACCTATCCGATGACTTGAGTGTGTCTGTGTCGAAAGAGTAGCTGGCGAATTAAGTTGGCACGAATTGCCCCTATAGCTGTATACTTATTTTTCCAGGCTGGTCTTTTGTCTGATCATTGCTTATTTAATAGGGGCATCCGTGTTTCACCTGCCTGCTCAGATAACACACTGCTCAGAGCCCTTGCTATTGTCGTGTCTTTCCGGCAACTATGCCTCTTTGTCCTGTTTTCCAGCGTAATTTTAAACCGAAATTGTGATCAAAAGGCATCCAGATCTCTTTGCAACCAGAATACAGGATAGAGTAACAGAATAACAAGAGTTGGAAGGGACTAAAGGATAAAGAGGAATTGGTGTACTTCAAGACGTGGGGAAGATTTTATGATTGGTGAGAGAAAGGAATCTAGAAAAGAAAGCAAGAGAGAGAGATAGAACCCAGTTGGGACACTATAGAATGGCAGAGTGGGGGGAAGAAGGGGGAAAATAGAAAAGGAAGTATTAATATATATGTATATGTTCAAGAATGAGACATAGGGAGGGAAAAATAGTTAGGATTTGATAAATGAAGAAAAGGGAATAGGAAAGGATAAGTATAAAATTATAACAGGGTTTGCAGGAATATCATCCCGAAAATACACCAGTTCAGAGCTGAGAAGTATATATGTGTTGTATTTGTGCTAGTAGTGAGCTCCCTCCCATACGTGGGCATACCAGGGGTTGTAACACAAATAAGTGTGTGTGTGTGTGTGTGTGTGTGTGTGTGTGTATTCTAGTTAAAACACTCAAACACTAAAATAACATTTTAAAAGAATAAAATCACTAAATGCTATGTTTCGTTTGTCTTTCTTTCTTTCTTTTCATTGTTGTAGGTAAGCAATAAAAGAATTCAGTGAATCTTACCTCCGAAAACATGATAATTAAAAAAATAATGGACTGCGCAGTAATGGTTAAATTAACTCTCAAACTGCAAGATAAAGAAGAAAAAGAATACTATACAGTATGGGACAAATGGTATCAGTGGTTAGAGAATAGGAATAATGAATGAAAGTAGAATAATGATATATGTAAATATTACGTTACAGGAATTATAAATGTAAAGAGGAAATTGCAAATGAAAAACGAATGGAAAGTATGTAAAATGCTAAACAAAAGGAGATACACTGATGTCTTAGGAATGGGAAGAATGGATGTTGAATTTGATAGTTTTGTTTTGTAAAAAGCTTAATAAAAATTATGTATGTATAAAAAAGATGTGGAGACTCTAGAAAGAGTGCAGAGAAGAGCAACCAAGATGATTAGGGGACTGGAGACTAAAACATATGAAGAACGGTTGCAGGAACTGGGTATGTCTAGCTTAAGAGAAAGAAGGACTAGGGAAGACATGATAGCAGTCTTCCAATATCTCAGGGGTTGCCCCAAAGAAGAGGGAGTCAAGCTATTCTCCAAGGCACCTGAGGGCAGGACAAGAAGCAATGGGTGGAAACTAATCAAGGAGAGAAGCAACTCAGAACTGAGGAGGAATTTCCTGACAGTGAGAACAATTAACCAGTGGAACAGAAGTTGCCTCCAGAAGTTGTGAATGCCCCAATACTGGAAGTCTTAAAGATGTTGGATAGCCATCTGTCTGAAACGGTGTAGGGTTTCCTGCCTAGGCAGGGGGTTGGACTAGAAGGCCTCCAAGGTCCCTTCCAACTCTGCTATTGTATTGTGTTGTATTGTAATCAGTGAATCTGATTGAATTGCCCCAGAAAAATCCTATTCCTTTTTCATATATTTTGAGGCTGCATGGAAGAAACTCATAAATCTTTTTTTTTAATTGGGGGGGAAAATGAAATGAGGAATACCAGTTCTGACTCCTGGCTTAATACTGGGAATGGTGGTTATCATTAAATCAGAACTGAGTTTCAACTCTAGTTGGCCATCTTTGAAGATCAGGTTGGGATCCAACTTGGAGGCTACTACCTTGAGCCCCCCATATTCCTTGGTCCTTCCTTTATTACCTGGGTAGTCACCTAGCAACTCTGCCCTGTGGTTTCCAGGGTGACCCACACCTGCCTTCAAAATGTGGCAGCCCCATAAGCTTCTGTGCCAGTTGGCTGGATTCAGCTGAAGAAGAGCAGATCTTTTTACTCCTAGCGGAAAAGTAAGCATTGCGGTCCTCACATCTATCCTTACTTAGACCCTCTTGGTCTTCTTTTGAAGAAGGACGAATTTCAGGTTTATTTGGAAGGAAGGGATGGGATTTGGAGTCTCGGGCAGACCTCAGCTGCATTAACAGGGTAATAGAGAATCCACATCACGCAAAGTGTTAGCACCCCTTTATAATGCCTTGGAAACACCACGCTTGGGATTGTTGGAAGAGATTCCTTCTGGGTTCAGTTCCAAGTGGGGAAAAAGACATTGGAAACACAGAGGCTGCTTGGAAAGATGGTTTAATGGTGGACAGAATCACATGGTTTGAGGTCCTGGGGAAAAAGGGGATCAGGTAGATCGGGTAATGGAAAGGCACACACAGGCTAACGGTAACAACAGCTCTTTATTAAGTACAAGTGAGAACAATCCAGCGAAGGTTGAGTCTGACAGCAGCCCTTTTATAGGGAGCTGTCAGACCCTTCGACCAATGAGATTAAACCTCTGTTCCCGCTGGAACAGAGGACCTTGGTGGAAACCACTATAACTGAAGCTAGTATCTAACACCCCTCCCCTCTTAGATGGAATAATCCTACTGGTCACTTACTCACGCAGGTAGGCGGGCTTTTTGGTAGCTCTGCCTGACCTGCGCAGTTCAGTCGGAGGGTGTTCTTTGGACAGGTCGGACAGACCTGTTTGCTCCGCAGCTCCGCTTGGTGGAAGCTCCTGGAACCTTTCACAGGCCGCGGCTGGAGCTTCTAGAGCCGGTTCGCTCAGAGCTCGCTGTGAGCCTGCAACACAAGAAGCTAAGTATCCCGGTGACTTCGGGTTTGAGTTGGCTGTGGAAGGAGTGACTTTGCGCTCCTTTTGGGTAGGGCTTTGGCTAACTCATGCAGGAGTTACCTCTGGCTGCCTAAGAGTGGAGCGGGAGAGGCGGCCACGGAGTTGGTCAACGTGCCTTCTCCAATTCCGACCATCCTCTACCTCTACCAGATAAGAGCGAGGCCCAGTGATGCCTAACACTGTGGCAGGAATCCACAGAGTTGCCCCGGCATAGTTGTGGGCGTAAACTGAATCCCCTACGCTAAAGTTCCGAATTTTGCTTGCGGAGTCAGGGGGCGATGTGGCAGAATAGTTTGGGTGTAGCTGGTCTAGGTGGGACCTTAGTCAGCGACCCATGAGAAGTTCGGAGGGGTTTCTCCCTGTAGTGGCACTGGGTGTGATGTGTTGAATTAGAAGATAATGGTCAACCCATGTTTGCCAATCTCACGGGCCCATCCTAGATAGGGCCTCTTTTGCAGATCTCACCATTCTCTCTGTCTGAACATTGGAGGCCGGATGGAATGTCGTGATCAGGGCATGCCTGATTCCCTGTGCTGCTAAGAAGGTCTCAAATTGCATGGCCATGAATTGGAGCCTGTTGTCAGAGACTAGGACGTTGGGCAGGCTGTGCATGGAGAACAGTCTCTGCAGTACCTTAATGACCGCTTCTGCCGTAGTGGAGGTCATCAGGACTACCTCTAGCCATTTCAAGTAGGTGTCCACAACTACGAGGAATGTCTGGTCATGAACTGGGCCAGCAAAGTCAATGTGCACCCTAGACCATGGTGCTTGAGGTCGTTCCCACTCCTTAGCGGGCGCCTCTGGGGGAGCTGGTCTGGACTCCTGGCACGGTGTGCAGGTAGCCACCCATTATTCAATCTCCCTGTCCATGTTAGGCCACCACACATAACTCCTGGCCAAAGACTTCATCCTGACAATTCCAGGATGCCCTACGTGTAAAGCCTCTAATACTGCAATGTGCAGTTTGGGTGGAACAACGACCCAGTCTCCCCACAGCAAACAGCCATTAACCACAGACATTCATCTCTCTTACAATAGTACATTTTGAAATCAGACCCAGCAGGCCCCTTGAGCCACCCCCTCCACACCCAGTTCAAAATTTGTTTGATGGTGGAGTCTTTTGCAGAGTGGCGGACAACAGGATCAGTCTCTAAACAGTCAATAAGCAGGACTGGTGTCTCGGGGGCAGGTTCTGCAAGAAGTTCTGGCAGCGGGCAGTAACTCAAAGTGTTGGCATGCCCCAAAGTGGAGCCAGGTCGGTGGATGAGATGGT
>NC_138550.1:1867987-1900487 GCF_964273705.1 Natrix helvetica | reverse complement strand
CCCAGCGCTCTCGTACCTTTGAACAGTCCCTAAATGAAAGGTTGTAGGTCGAGGACCACCTGTAGACTTTCTGGGGAGACCCTCCCCCACAGAAGGTCCTGTCTCATAAAACATTACACGGAGCCACGATGATTCGCTTATTTTAGGTCTTTCCTCTTTTTGTTCCAACCATTGATAAAATTTATCCCAGATCTTGTAATATTCTGATTCGTCTTTGTCCTCCAATTCCCACGTCAATTTATCCATTTCAGCACAAATCAGAATTTTCCTAATCACTTCCTCTTCTGGTGGAATTTCCATGTTTTTCCAGTTTTGGGCAAAGACCATTCTTGCTGCCGTGATAATATGTATTATTAAGTAGATTAGCCCCTTGTTATGTTTATCGTTTATGATTCCCAAAAGAAATAGTTCTGGTTTGAATTCTATTTCCCCTTCAGTTAACTCTATCAGCCACCTTTGAATTTTGCGCCAATATTATTTTGTTTTTTGACAGGGCCACCACATATGGTAGTATGTGCCTGATTCATAATCTCATTTCAAACAATTTGGCACTAAATTTCTCAACATTTTGGCTATTCTCACGGGTGGGAGTTGGGTGGCATCACGTTCCTAATGACAGGGCTGGTCCAAAACTTGGAAGGTCCCTCGTCCCGTTTCTTTAGCTGGTTGTGGATCTGAAGAACCTTGGAGAAGACCTCCCAACTCTACAGGTCCCACTGCCAAGCTTCTGGAATTTTCCTTCCGGGACCCACCATGGTTCTCCTGGTGGGGTGGGGCCTTCCCTCCCATTGGTGGAAGGAATTAATTGACTCTGTCTCTCCCCCCACTTCCCCATGGTAGCGTTAGTCCCTGACCTCTCAGCCATGGCTACGATTTGGGAAGAAAATGACGACCCTCAGTCTGATCAGGGACCGGAGCGCTTCCTGTCCTCCTGGAGAAGCAGCATGGACTATTTCAACAGCAAAAAAGAGGTATGGATGTTAGAACATAGAATAACAGAGTTGGAAGGGACCTCGGAGGTCTTCCTCTCCAACCGCCTGCTCGAGCAGAAGACGCTGTGTCATTTCAGACAAACGGTTGTCCATTCTGAAGGCCTTGATTGATGGAGCACCCACAACTGGGAACACCAAAAGAAGAAAAATGGTAGCAGGAATTGGATGTGTCCAGTTTAGTAAAAAGAAGGACCAGGGTGACTTGATGGCAGTCTTCCAATATTTGAGGGACTGTGACAGAGAAGAGGGAGTCAAGCTATTCTCCAAAGCACCTGAAGGCCGGACAAGGAATAATGGATGGAAAATATTCAAGGAGAGAAGCAACCTGGAACTAAGGAGGAATTTCCTGACAGTGAGAACAGTGGAACAGAAATGGCCTCCAGAAGTTGTAAGTGCTCCAACACTGGAGGTTTTTAAGAGGAGACTGGACAGCCAATTACAATACAATAGCAGAGTTGGAAGGGACCTTGGAGGTCTTCTAGTCCAATCCCCTGCCTAGGCAGGAAACCTTACACCGTTTCAGACAAATAGCTATCCAACATCTTCTTAAAGACTTCCAGTGTTGGGGCATTCACAGCTTCTGGAGGCATTTTCTGTTCCACTGATTAAGTGTTCTAACTGTCAGGAAATTTCTCCTCAGTTCTGAGTTGCTTCTCTCCTTGATTAGTTTCCACCCATTGCTTCTTGTTCTGCCCTCAGGTGCCTTGGAGAATAGTTTGCCTCCCTCTTCTTTGTGGCAGCCCCTGAGATATTGGAACAATGCTATCATGTCTCCCCTAGTCCTTCTTTCTCTGGAAAGATGTAGAGTCTTCTGCTGCAGCAGGGGGTTGGAGTAGAAGACCTCTAAGGTCCCTTCCCACTCTGTTATTCTGCTCTGTTCTATCACTCTGTTCTATTTGTCATCATCACCGTTATTATTATAATTCTTCCCGGGCCTGCATTTCCTATTATGAGTTTTCCCTCTAAGGGAAGACTGAATGGACAGAAAGATACACACCTCTCGCATAATTACAAATAATATTTTTTTTTCTTTTAACCAATTATTTTTCTCTCTCTCTCTCTCTCTCTTTTTCCCCTCTCCTCCCCAACCCCTTCTAGGATGATGTGATGAAGAAAAGCTTCTTTAAGTTCTTATCCGTTCTCAGCAAGACAATCAACTGGGCCCACATGACTGAATTCTTTCTGGACAATTTTACCTCGGATGTGGTGGGAGCCATCACTGTATGTCTTTGGTCTTTTTTACCCTCTGTTCTGACCGAGGCTTAAATGATCTGCGCAGCCTTGTATCTTCAACTCTTCAACCTTTTGAGGTTCTTCTTAGCAGAGCTGAGGTGGCCTTCTGACAGGGGACATGCCTTTCTCGTTGACAGGAGATGGTGAAACAAGAACTTCCAGAGCCCAACATCATCTGTCTTCAAGCAATGAACACCATCACGGACTTCAGGTAGATTTGCTTCTCCCTCGATCTTCTATCTAGCTGGTGGTCTAGAGTGGTCAAGCCATCTGCCTCCGAACATCCCACTCGCATTCATAAAAATAGTCCACTTTAGGTGTTGAGGAAAGGGTTGGAATCACGGGAAAAGGCCAAAAGGTGAGAACAGTTGCCGTAATAGATGTTCTGTCTGCATTGATTTAATATAAAGAGGCAGTTTGGCCTAGTGGTTAAGGTGCTGGCTTGGGACCAGGAGACTGGGAGTTCTAGTCCCGCCATAGGCATGAAAGCCGGCTGGGTGATGTTGGGCCAAACACTAGGAGACTGTGAGTTCTAGTCCAATCTTAAGACACAAAAGCCAGCGAGGTGACTTTGGGTCGGTTCCTCTGCCTCAACCCAACCTACCTTATTGTTTTGGGGAAAAACAGAAGGAAGAAGGAGAATTAGGCAAGTTTGCCCCCAGGAGCTATTTTTCTAAAAACAATAAAGGCAGGAATGGAATGGAATGGAATAGAGAATAGAATGGAATGGAATGGAATAGAATAGAATAAAGAATGAGAAGAATAGAATAGGAATAGGAATAAGAATGTGAATAGAATTAAGAATAAGAATAGAATAGAATTAAAAATAAGAAGAATAGGATAGGATGAGATGGGATGGAATAAAGAATAAGAAGAATAGAATAGAATAGAATAGAATAGAATAGAATAGGAATAGGAATAGAATTAAGAATAAGAATAGAATAGAATAGAATAATCAATAGTTTTTCCTAAGCCAATGAAAAAGGACTTAAGGATGGTGCCTCCCAGTTGCTCTAACCCTTGGGCACTATTGTACAAAACAGTGCAATTATAAAAATTCCTTGCTTTGACTTCAAAGCAGTATTATTGGCTTCAGGTAGCCTCAACCAACACCTAACCGGCAACTAAATTCAAATAAATAAACAAACAAATCACAGCACATTACAGAGTGATGATCTGCCCTCAACTGCCCAGCTCTCAAAGCATGTCGTAAGTCGAGGACTTCCATCACCCTCATGTTATATGGTTACAGGAAAAGAGTCTCTGAGTCAACCATGGCTGCTGGAGTAATATAGCAATCCCTTCTGGAAACAGGATGTGGGTTCAAACGAGGACAGCTGAAATATGTTTGTTCTCCTGGTTATCATTAAGAAATCCCCAAGCAACAACGGGAGCATGGGAACCGCTGAAAAGATGCTGTTAAACATATTTTTAAAACTTTGTTAAACTTAACAAAACATTTTAATTTGGAAGCCAGAAAGAAAATACCAACAGTGGGCCACAGTGCTAATTAGTTCAGCAACTTTCTTCCAGCTTGGTACAGGACCCTCTAAAAACCTAGCAACTTTAATATGGTATTTGTGGACTTCCCAGAATTCCTCACTGAGCATGGATGGCCTGGACGGCTGAGGAATTCTGGGAGTTGAAGTCCACAGGTCTTAAAGTTGCCAATTTTAGAGACGTCTGTGTAAGATCATCAGACACTTAACCTGATTTTGGTCAACCGTGGTGGAAATCCAACTTTTTATCCCTTCAAATGTTGGCTGATCCCAGCCCTTGTGCTTCATTCCATCAAACCATAGTTTAGCAAGATGGGTGAACCCAGTTACTATCTTCCTCGTAGTGTGGGGACATGCAGATAGTGCACTGATAGGATAGAATAGGATAGAATAGAATCTGGAATAGAATAGGAGAAGGAATAGAATGGAATGGAATGGAATAGAATAGAATCTGGAATAGAATAGGACAGCGATGGCGAACCTTTTTTGGCTCGCGTGCCACAAGTGGGGGGAGCGCAGGGGGGTCGTGTGCGGGCGTGCCGCACCCATAATGCAATGCGCGACCCCCTCAGTGTGCACGCACGCACAAGGCCCCCCCCATTTTTACATGCTTTTTTCGCCCTCCCCAGGCTCCAGAGGCTTCAGTGATGTGCAGTCAGGTGAGGCAAGTGAGGCAAAGCCTCACCACTCTCATCATGAAAAAAAAAAAAGGAAAAGGAAAAAGCTGAGCTAATTGCTGCCTCACCGTGGATGACTCTGCTTAACCTCACTGGTGCTCTCCCTCCCCAAGTGTAGTGACTTCCTCCCCAGGCCCCCATTCATTTTTCTCTCTCACACACACACAGCTGGATAAAACTATATAAAAATCTAGCCCAGCTTCACTGATTACAAGTTTGAAAAGGCAACGTGGCTCCACCTGCAATCAAACTACACTTGGGGAGGGAGAGCACAAGCGAGCACTGAGGAGACCACAGGAGGAGGCAGGAAGCCAGGCAAAGAGCCATGTTGTAGTACACACACTTCCCCCCAGCCTCTTTCTTTTGGAAGGCTCGGCTTGGCTCCCCTCCGGCTTCTCTGCCTCTCCTCTCACCCCAGCCTGCCAGCAGGAGGTGGTGGGTGGGCTTTATTGTGTTCCAGGCATTTCCCACCCAGACAGCAGGCTGCATTTGCAATGGTGGAGGTGTTTGGGAAAGGCAGCAGGGGAATGGGGGGGGGGATGGCAGAGGAGCTGCTTTCAAGCCACTGGAAAAGATATCCAATCCAACTTTTGTTTGTGGGGGGGGTTGTTTGAGAGTGAGTGAGAGAGGGAAGGGGTAGGAGAGATAGTCCAATCCAACTTCTGTGTGTGTGTGTGTGTGTGTGTGTGTGTGTGTGTGTGTTTGAGAGAGGGGGAGGAAGGGAGAGAGGGAGGAAGGAGGGGAAGGAGAAGAAAAAGAAAAAGAAAGAAGGAGCAAAGGAGAAAAACAAATGCTGTCGCTTTAAATTGGAACTGAGCATGCCTGGCTGTGGAATTCTGGGAGTTGAAGTCCACAAGTCTAAAAATATTTGAAACCCAGCACTGTGTCAGTGCCTCACCAGTCATAAACCTCACCGCATGTCACTGAGAGGCTTTATAGGAGCCTGGGGAGGGCGAAAAGAGTCTCCCCTGCCCCCCCGGAGGCCCTCCGGAGGCTTCAGGGACCGTCCGGAGGCTTCCCTGAAGCCTTCGGAACGCTTAAAACCACCCTCTGAGCAACCCGGAAGTTCCGGTTTGCTCGGAGGGTGGTTTTAAGCGCTCCGAAGGCATCAGGGAAGCCTCGGACGGTCCCTGAAGCCTTTGGAACGCTTAAAACGACCCTCCGAGCAACCCGGAAGTCACTTCCAGTTTGCTCGGAGGGTGGTTTTAAGCGTATGGTCCCTGAAGCCTCCGGAGGGCCTCCGTGGGAGGGGAGGCTCTTTTTGCCCTCCCCAGGCTCCTATAAAGCCTCTGGAGCCTGGGGAGGGCGAAAAATGGCTTTTAAAAAGGTGAACTCAGCTGGCCAGCGCGCGTATGCGTGCTGGCCAGCTGACAGGGCAGCGCCTCGCGTGCCCTGACAAATGGCTCTGCGTGCCACTTGTGGCACGCGTGCCATAGGTTCGCCATCACTGGAATAGGAGAAGGAATAGAATGGAATGGAATGGAATAGAATAGAATAGAATCTGGAATAGAATCTGGAATAGAATAGAATAGAATTCTTTATCGGCCAAGTGTGATTGGACACACAAGGAATTTGTCTTTGGTGCAGAAGATGCTCTCAGTGTCCATAAAAAGACAAGATACATTCGTCAAGAATCCTAAGGTACAACACTTAATGATAGTCATAGGGTACAAATAAGCAATCAGGAAACCGTCAATATCAATATAAATCGTAAGGATACAAGCGACAAAGTTACAGTCATGCAGTCATAAGTGGGAGGAGATGGTTGATAGGACAGATGAGAAGACTAATAGGAACAGTAATGCAGCCTTAGTAAATAGTTTGACAGTGGTGAGGGAATTATTTGTTTAGCAGAGTGATGGCATTTGGGAAAAAACTGTTCTTGTGTCTAGTTGTCTTGGCGTGCCGGGCTCTCTAGCATCATTTTAAGGTAGGAGTTGAAACAATTTATGTCCAGGATGCGAGGGGACTGTAAATATTTTCACGGGTCTCTTTTTGACTCGTGCAGTGTGCAGGTCCTCAATGAAAGGCAGGTTGGCAGCAATTGTTTTTTCTGCAGTTCTAATTATCCTCTGAAGTCCATTGATGGATAGTGTCCACGTTATTATCTGGAACTATGACTTGTGTGACTTCTGATGTCCAGATCTTCCCAGTTCATGCCATTTCATGATAGCAGTGTTCCAGTATCTCAGGGGTTGCCACGAAGAAGAGGGAGTCAAACTATTCTCCAAGGCACCTGAGGGCAGAACAAGAAGCAATGGGTGGAAACTAACCAAGGAGAGAAGCAACCTAGAACTGAGGAGAAACTTCCTGACAGAACAATTGATCAGTGGAACAACTTCCCTCCAAAAGTTGTGAATGCTCCAACACTGGGAGTCTTTAAGAAAATGTTGGATAACCATTTGTCTGAAATGGTGTAGGGTTTCCTGCCTAAGCAGGGGGTTGGACTAGAAGATCTCCAAGGTCCCTTCCTGCTCTGTCATTCTATTCTTTTTGTTTCCTTCAGCAAGAAGCACATCATGAAAACCATGGGGTCCTACAAGAAGGGTATTCTACTCCGGACTTTCTTCAAGAGCGTCTTCTCGTTGTCCCCCGTGAAGGCAGGACAGGAGGAAGAAGGAGTGGATGCTTCTAATGCTCAGTATACAAAGGTGCCCTGATTTTCCTTTCCAGATCCAAGATTTGATCACTTGCTTAACATAACACAATGAACTACAAAGAGTGGTGGGATTCAAAAACATTTACTCCTGGTTCTCTACAGGATCTCTAAGGTCCTTCCAACCCTATGATTCCATATACAAGTCCACATACTGTATATTGGCTGGGAATTCTAGGAGTTGAAGTTCCACTCATCTTAAAGTTGCTAAGACTGAGGAACATTATCCTACAACATCTGGAGAGGATGTTGCCCTACCAGGCTTCTTGAATTGTTTGAAGGAGGCATAGTTGGCCACAAACTTTCAGGGATGACCAGCCTTTGGACATTCAATAAAGAATTCAGTGGTCTCTTTGGTCAGAGTTTGTTGTAGAAAAATGAAACCCAGAAAGCACACATAGATAACCGATTCAGCTGGATCCCTTACCTTCTTTGTATACTGTACATAACAACAGATGAATAAATGTACAATACCAATAGTAGATTCTTTCAATGTGGTAGAAGCTACAAGCAGAGCATAAGCAGGAGAGAACAGTTAGCTTCATTTCAGAGTTCACAGCGGACAAAAATCAGTCTTGTTTCAGTTTCAGTTCAGAGAGCAGACTAGAATAGTTCTCTTGCACAGACTCAGAGCTGCATAGGCAAGCCACGCCCAGGCTCCAAGCTGTCTGGCCTGACTCTCAGTCACCAAATAGTTCCCATTGGCTGACCCAGTTGCCATGCCCATACATTGTCTGACCTTGTTACCATGTCCTATTCCAGCCAGTCCCCAATGGCTGCTCTGTTGCTATGTCCTATTCCCGTTCATGAATATTCTGACATCTTCCTTTCTGGATTGCTCACCGTTTGTAAACTCTTTACTTCCTCGGTCCTAAAACTTGCTCTTTGTATCTCCTAGAATCTCTTCATTGGAACCTATCAAGCCTTCAGTGAAATGCTCCAGCAATTAATGGTGGAGAATCCCATTCCTTCAGAGCTGGAAAGGATCTTGCAAGTAGGTTACTGGGGAGGAAAGTCTTGTTATTAGCTCCTCACACCTATGTCAATGAAGACTCAATGATCCAGGCCAAAGGGATTGTTGGAAGAAATGTCCTTCTTGGATTCAGTTCCAAGTGGGGGAAAAGACACTGGAAACACGGAGGCTGCTTGGAAAGATGGCTTAATGGTGGACAGGGTCACGTGGCTTGAGCTCCTGAACAGAAAGGGGGGATCCCATACTTCCAGATGTTGGGTGAAGAAGAAAGGAGAGAAAATAAGGGCTTGCTGAGAGTTCCTAAGTTTTTTTATACTCTCTGTTTGGCCCCACCTCTCTGTTTCCTGCTCCTGTGTAAGAAATGTATTCTGATTGGTTTTCAGACTCCCAGAAGCGGGGGGTCTTAGCTAACTTTATAGGTTGTGTGCCTTTTGAGTCCCAAGCTTTTTTGAGCCTTGCTTCTTCCCAAGTGCCCTGTGGTGAGATGGGTAAAGGGCTAATACTATAATGCCTTAATCCCATCACCCTGGGGCTAAAGGGGGGAGATCTCTGTTATGTAGAATAGACTGACTCAGGCGTTTTAATGGCCCATTGACAAAGGTGGGGGCTATTAGGAGTGAGTCGGTTTCCTACCTAAAAACATGTTTCTCCATTTCTTATCCAAGGAAATATAATACTCTGCCTTTTCAATATTTCCCAGGATATTTCATTTTTCTAGGAGAGAGGGGTGGGTGCTAACTTCCTACAGTATCTAAAAGGTGAAATCATGGCAACTGGACCAACATTATTTTGACTGATGAAGTTGCTTGGATGAGCAACGAAATATCTCAGATTAACAATTTTTGGTCCAGTTGCTATGATTTAACTTTTTAAGATACTTTTGGCCTGGATGATTGAATCAATCAATCAAACAGAATAGAGCTGAAAGGGACCTTGGAGGTCCTCTAGTCCAGCCCCCTACTCACGGACACTGCCTGTCTGTTTTGACCTAGGCTTCCCCAAAAAGCAGGAGGCAGAGTCCTGGTCCCGACAAAACCCCTTTGATTAAACGAATGTGAATTCCTCTCATTCACCTTCAGCAAAAGCCTGGCAAACAGTCTTTCAAAGGAGTATTTATGACCACAGACCTCATCTATCTTGGAAAGCTGCCATGTAGATATTTTCCAAATGAGGTGCTGTGGAAGGAAAGGCTGGGCACAGAGTCTCTGAGATTCACGGACAGATCTTCACACTCCTGAAACGAATCCAACGACCGAAAGAAGGAATTGTTTCCTGCAAAAGCCCCCTCCCCTGTAGCTCCTCTCTTATTTCCTATGGGAGGGACCATTCAGCTTCGACCTGTGACTTTACTCCCAAGTCGACCCATGTTCCTTAGCTGCTCCAGCTGTTCATCTGCCCCACTGATGTCTGATTCCGAAGGCAGCTGATAACTGTCAGACGGCCCTGACCCCCTCTCTGCCTCTGACACAGAGCCCTCATCAGAGCCTTCCCCGGACTCCAGGACTGGCCCATCTTCCTCCCCAACCTCCTCACTCTCCGAATCTGCTGCCAGCTCTGCTGACCACTGGCGGGCCACAACACTATCTGGTTTGAGCTTCAGTGACCGCTGAGTGTCCAAGTGATCAGGGACACCCTTATAAAGCTCTGCTTTTCTTCCTCTTCCTCTTCCCTTACTCCCACGTAGCTCATGGTTCCTTGGCTGCAGTCCCCGGAGGCTGACCTGCGCGAGAGGGCCATCTGGAGCAGTGCCTCGCTCCTCAATTTTGTCAGCAACAAATTGCAGCTGGATGTGAGTCGCCACGAACCTGTCGCCACGAGAGAAGCAAAATTATGGATTACTCTTTTGTCATTTATTTTATGCACTTATTATTTTTGGTTTATTATTGCATTGTGGTATTGTTGGATGGTGTCGCTCGACCTGGCAACTTTTAGATGCCTGGGCTTCTTCAACTCCCAGAATTCCCCAGGCCTCATGGTTGTTGCTAAGGGTTTCTGGGAGTTGAAGTCCACACACCTGTAAGTGGCCCAACTGGAGAATTCTGGGTGTTCAAAGCTCCGCAAAGATTTGGATCTGTTTTGAGTCTGCTGCTCCTTTTTGCCCTAAACATACTGCTGGGTGAAAACGGTGGACTTCAATTCAAGACTTATAGAATAACAGAATTGAAAGGGAACCTGGAGGTCTTCTAGTCCAACCCAGGGGTGGGATTCAGCCAGTTCTGCAATCATGCAGAGAACCGGTTTCTAAAAAATTTGAATCCCACCCCTGTTCAAGCAGGAGATCCTATCCCAAGTCAGACAACTGGTTGTCCAGTATCTTCTTGGAAACCTTCAGCAATGGAAGCACCCACAACCTCTGGTGGCAAGCTGTTCCATTGGTTGATTGACCTCACTGTCAGGAAGTTTCTCCTTAGTTCCAGGTTGCTTCTCTCCTTGATTAGTTTCCACCCGTTGCTTCTCTTCCTGCCTTCAGGGGCTTTGGAGAATAGCTTGACCCCCTCTTCTCTGTGGCAGCCCCCTCGGCATCCTGTTCCTCAGTATGGAGCAAAATCAGAACTCGCCCCTCCTTTTCTCTAGTTCTCTGGTTGTCAGGGTTCCAAATAGCACCCAAAAGTCAATCAGAGTCCGAGGCAAAGGATTCCTCAAAAGTTCCACTTTATGGAGAGAGACACGTTGGCACATCTGGGGAAACCCAAATCTGAAAGCTTCCCGGTTTCCCCCACCCAGTTGAAAGTTCAAGATCTTTCCTCCCCCACCCACCAGCCCATCCCATGGTCCAATCTCCCACTGCCATGCTGGCAGCTTCCACCCATCCAGTTCCAGTCAGGTGCAGAGACAAAGGATGACCTTGGCTTTCTAGAAAGAATGTTGTTATGGCTACATATCATCTAACCCCCTCCCATTTCCCCACCATAGAAAATGCATAGCAGAATAATATAAAGTGTGGCAGGCCAAAGATCCAAAAGAAAAGATGGCTGCAGGCCTGACACTGGTCATTTCTCTCCCTTTAGACCAAGTCCAAGTTCTCCCACCTCGGTCATCTGGTAGCCATTCTGGGAATCTGCTGCGGTGATCCTATCAAATCGATCTGTTCCAAGGCAGCCAAGAGCGTCCACCTTCTCCTCTCCATCGTGCTGGGCCAAAAGAGTAAGAGGGTTAAGCGGGAATCAAAGACTACAAAATCCCCATCTTTGCACGGTTTTCCCAGAGACCATCTAATCCATCCTCTCAGATTAGTCCAGATTAAATCCCAAACAGATCGGGCTTCTCTTTATTCAGTTCCAGTGAAGGGGACCTCCATTCCATCTTTGAGGATCCCCAAGATCAGAGGTGGGGAACTGTGGTCCCTTTAAGACTTGTGGACTTCAACTCCCAGAATCCCTGAGCCAGCATGGAATTCTGAGCATGGCGGGCTCTGGAATTCTGGGAGTTGAAGTCCACAAGTCTTAAAGGGCCACGGTTCCCCACCTCTGCCTTAGTCAATAAAAGCAATTTCTGTTGTTAAGCATGGCAGTTGTTAAGTGAGTTTTGCCCCATTTTACAGCCTACCTTGCCACAGTTGTTAAGTGAATCACTGCACTTGTTAAGTGAGTGACACAGTTGTTAAGTGAATCTGGCTTCCCCGTCGACTTTGCTTGTCAGAAGTTCGTAAAAGGGGATCATGTGACCACGAGACACAGCAACCGTCCTAAATACGAGTTAGTTGCAAGCATCCAAATTTTGATCACGTGACCATGAGGATATTGCAACAGACGTAAATGTGAAAACAGCCATAAGTCACTATTTTTAGTTCCATCGTAATTTCGAATAGTCATTAAATGAACTGTTGTAAGTCGAGGATTACCTGCACATCTCAAGCTAGTTGGCAAACCCAAGAAATGGGCTGAGGGTGTTGGGTGAAGTCACCCCGCTTGTTTGAGAGGTCCAAGAGTTACACAGAGGTAAAGTATGGTGAGTAACGCTTGATTCTGCTGTATGCCAGTTGCAAAATTAGACCAAAAGAACGTCCACACCGAAGTCATTAAGTGGAAGCACCAGGAATTTCTGGAGACGTGGAATCCGATGGTTTTTCTGAAAAATCCTTCCAGAGTTGCTGAGGTAAATGAACGGAGGCCCACATTGTGACCAGCATGGGGGAGGGGAAGAGGAAGAGGAGGAAGGGAAAGGGAATGGGGAAAAGTGAGAGTGACAGTGGAAGTGCAGGAGAAGTGAACATGTGGGAAAGGGAAAGTAGGAGTGAGTGAAAGGGAAGGGAACGAAGGTTTAGGGAAAGGGAAAGAAAGGGAAAATAAGTGAAAATGAAACCAAAAGTGAAAGTGTGGGGGCACGAAAGCGAAAAGAAAGGAAAGGGGAAAGGTAAGGAAAGCAAAAGGAAAAGTGGAAGGAATGGAAAGGAAAAGGTCTATCGGGTGCGTTTCAAGGTTTTGATAACGATCTTCAAAGCGCTCCATGGCTCAGGACCTAGTTACTTGCGGGATCGTATCCTGCCCCATACATCCCTGCGACCCATCCGCTCGCACAGAGAGGGACTTCTCCAGGTGCCGTCCACCAGACAGTGTCGGGGGGCAGCGCCTAGGAGTAGAGCCTTCTCTGTGGCGGGCCCAGCCCTGTGGAATGACCTTCCCCCCGGATATTAGGACCACTACTGACCTCCGCTCCTTTCGTGTAAAGCTCAAGACCCACCTATTTCAAGTAGCTGGCCTGGCTCAACTTTGATCCAATTATATCGCTCCTGACGGGTTTTTTATTTGGGGTATTTTAATTGTATTAAATTATTTAGGGGTTTTTAAACATTGTGTTTTTAATTGTTTTTTATTCATCAGCTCACCTCCTCCTTGTATATGTATATGTCTTGGTATACGTTTTTGTTATATGTATGTTTGTTTATATATTTATTTCCTATGTTTTATTGTACGCCGCCCCGAGTCCTTCGGGAGAGGGTGCGGCTAAGAAATAAATATTTATTATTATTATTATTATTATTATTATTATTATTATTATTATTATTATTATTATTATTTAGGGCTATGGCTAGGGAAAGGGGAAGGAAAGATAGTTAAAATGAAAGAGGAAGCATAATTGAAAATGAAAATAAAAGTGAAAGTGCAGGGGGGAAGCAAACGTGAAAGGAAAGGAGAAAGGTTTAGGGTTATGGTTAGGGAAAGCGAAATAGAAATAGAAAGGAAAGAAAGCAAGTGAAAATGAAAGTGAAAGCGAAAGTGAAAGTGCGGGGAAAGCAACAGCAAAAGCAAAGGAAAGGCCCTTCCTCTTGCTCTGTCTTCTCCAGGTATTCAGCGTCTACTTCAGCCCCAGAGAGAAGACAGATTTCCTCCTGACTGTCCTGGATGGGCTGACGGATCCCTGCAATAATTTCTCTTTGGCAGCTACGGAGTCTCTTCTTGCCAGCATTGCAAGAACCTGCGGCCCAGATATGGAAAAGGTACATGAGACTCCACCCCCAAAGCCTGAGGAAGTTCCTGAATCCATAACTAGAGACCCCTAACAACACCTATTTTCAGGTGCTTTGCTTATTCAACTATCTTAAATCTTTTCAAGATCTTCAGGACAATAAGTGTGAAAAGCTACCTAGTGAGTTTTCCTTCATTCTTGAACAAAAGAAAAATCAATTGCTTCCTCCTCCTCCTGCTCGTCCTCTCAAAGACAGTCTCACTGACCATTACAATAGCAGAACCTTTTGCAGGAGGGTTGAGTTTGCAGGAATAGGCGATTTCTTGCATGAGGGACAACTTTGCCTCTTCTTGAACCGTTCTTCCACATTGTCCTCCTGTCCTCTTAGGTACCCGATATTATAGAAGGCATCTGCAGCCGTTTGAACCTGATCCGTCGGCCCAGCACCAGAAGACTGCTCATGAAGTTGGTGGGGCTGTTGGCAGGCAGGACTGAGCACTTGGATATCGTTATCTCGAGTCTTCTGGAACATTCCACCTCAATAGACAGGTGCCAAACACCTCCTTCCAGCCCTAGTACGGAAATTGAAGCAATGCTGTGTTTTTATGGCACCTTCTGTTATTCCTCATTTGGGGCCTTAAGCCAGGATTTCTCAAACATGGCGATTTCCAGGGGTGGAGACTTCAATTCCCAGAATTCCACAGCCTGTAGGGCCATTGAGGAGAATTCTGGAACTTGAAGTCCACACACCTGGATAGTCCCATGGTTGAGAAACAATGCCTTAAGCCAACCCCAAACATAAAGCTTGGCCTCCTTCAGATGTATGGTTAACATAACGCCCATAATTCCAAGCTCATGGCATCCAGGAGTTGTGGGGTGGATGTATTTGGAGGCTTCATCAGACAAAGCAAATTTAGACTGGGATTCAATCCATTCAGAGTCTCCTTTACAAACCCAACCAATCAATTCTTCAATCAGAATAGAGCTGGAAGGGACCTTGGAGGTCTTCTATTCCAGCCCCCTGCTCAAGCAGGAGACCCAATACCTTATCAGACAAAGAAAAAGAGGGGGGAGGGGAGGGAGGGAGGAAGATAAAAGGGAGGGAAGAGAGGGGAGAGGGGAGGGGAGAGAGAAAGAGAATGTGTGTGTGAGAGAGACAGAAAGATGGGAGTGAGGGAGGGGAGAGGAGAGGGGAGGAGAGAGAGAGAGAGAGAGAGAGAGAGAGAAAGAAAGAAAGAAAGAAAGAAAGAAAGAAAGAAAGAAAGAAAGAAAGAAAGAAAGAAAGAAAGAAAGAAAGAAAGATGGGAGGGAGAGAAGGGAGAGGAGAAAGAAAGAAATCTTGTTATCCAATCTCTTCTTAAAAACCTCCAGTGATGGACCATTCACAACCTCTGGAGGCAAGCTGTTCCACTGGTTAATTCTCATCACTGTTAGGAAGTTTCTCCTTAATTCCAAGTTGCTTCTCTCCTTGATTAGTTTCCATCCAATTCAAGAGGGAACATGTTCCATTGTGACCCATGCATGGAATTTGAGTCACTAGTATGTTATTGCTGGTTTCAGACATGATAACCGACGTTAACTTGGGGGAGCAACATGGTTGAGTTTTTTTTAATATAGGCACTTATATCAAGTACCTATATTACTAAATGTCTAACGTCGATGTGTATTTACCCATGCAGTATGGCTATAGTGTTATTATTTATCATTTCCTTTATTCCCCCACTTATTAATATTATGATTATCATAATTCTGCTACGTTGCATGTACACCAGAGACAAATTCCTTGGGTGTTTGATCATACGGCCAAATTCCATTCCATTCAATATTATGAGCCACTTGTCCGTCAAAACAATGTGTAGGTTGAGTTCATTCAACATGCGAGTCTGAGTCACTATGAGACCTAATAGCTAATGCTTGTGAGAACCTGAACATTTTCTGAGCATGGTGTGTAGGTAGGATTCAGCTGATTCGCACTGGTTCGGTTGCTAACTTTTTATGCAGTTTGGCGAACCGGCTGAATAGCATGCCCCCCACACCTGGCCCCCACCTCACCCTTCCCCTCCCAGCCAGTCCTCGCCTTGCTGCCTGGCCACTCACCCAACCACCTGCTGCTCACCTGGCTGGACGGCAGGGTCAGCAGCTGGGCATGACAAGGAGTGTCTGGGAGGGTTGAGGCATGGCCAGGCGGTGGCAAGGAGGCTGGGCGAGGAGAGGTGCCCCTCAACATGAGTGATGTTGAGTTGGCCATACCTACCCAGTCACACGACCACCCAGACACGCCCACCCATCTGGTCATTAGGGCAGAGAACCGGTTCTTAAATTATTTGAATCCCACCCGTGCCAAAGACCAAGTTCTAACCAGCATTCAACTCTGGCCGTACCTTCAACCTTCCTCCCGTTTGCAGCAGCCCATCGGAGCTGTGGCGATCCCTTTCGGCTGAAGAAGTGATTGAAGAACAACTTCTGGAGAACTTGCTCACCAGGCTGCAGAGCCAACATAAGATGGAGCTGCAACCTCCGTCCCTATCCATCTCTGTGAGTTGGACCTTTCCTTTCCTTCAGGGACGGCTCAGTTCTAGGTCCCCGGTTTCATTGAGAGAGTCCGTCCGTTGGGCTTATTTTGGGCCAAATTCAGGGCCACAGAAATGGTTGACCGACTTTTGACTTGTTCTAGTCTTCTACTGATGGACAACCACTTCAATAGGAGCCAGCCGTGTTTTGGCAGGCAAAAAGGCCAACACAGTTCTAGGCTGCATCAACAGAGGGAGAGAATCAAGATCACGTGAAGGGTTAATACCCCTTTACAAGGCCTTGGTAAGGCCACACTTGGAATATTTGCATTCAGTTTTGGTCGCCACGATGTAGAAAAGATGTGGAGACTCTGGAAAGAGTGCAGAGAAGAGCAACAAAGAGGATTAGGGGACTGGAGACTAAAATATATGAAGAACGGTTGCAGGAATTGGAAATGTTTAGTTTAATGAAAAGAAGAAGTAGCAGTTTTCCAATATTTGACAGGCTGCCTCAAAGAAGAGGAGGTCAATTATTTATCCTTCTTATTATCTTCTTTACTCCTCACTTTATTTTGAATTATTTGGGATTATGATGATTGTTATTACTGACAGAATACAGAGTTGGAAGGGACCTTGGAGGTCTTCTAGTCCAGGGACCCTGTACCATTTCAAACAAATAGCTGCCCAGTCTCTTCTTAAAAACCTCCAGTGATGGAGCATCAACTACCTCTGGTGGCAAGCTGTTCCACTGGTTAATAGTTCTAACTGTTCAGAAGCTTCTCCCTAGTTCTAGGTTAGTTTCTCTCCTTGATTAAAGTAGTAGAATAAAACAGGGTTGGAAAGGGACCTTGGAGGTCTTCTAGTCCAACCTCTTGCTCAAGCAAGAGACAGTCTCTTCTTGAAGGCCTCCAGTAACAGAGCACCCATAACATCTGGTGGCAAGCCATTCCACTAGTTAATTGTCCTCACTGTTAGGAAATTCCTCCTTAATTCCAGGTTGCTTCTCCCTTCCATCCCTTGCGTCTTCTCTTGCCCTCAGGTGCTTCGGAGAATAGGTTGATGTACACTGAGAGTTTCTGTACCAGAGACAAATTCCTTGTGTGTTTAATCACACTTGGCCAAATAAAGTATTCAATTCCTTTCAATTTCATACAAGAAATTGAGCAGGGGGCTGGACTAGAAGACCTCCTAGGTCCCTGTTCTGTCCTCACTACATGTTATTCTGTGTGCAGCTCGTCATGCAGCTAAACCCATCTATCCTCCAATAAATCAGACCATGTGCATAGATCTGGATGCATTATTGGAAGAACAGGATAGGGTGAAACTGGGGAAAACAGGGATATATACAACGAGAACCAAATATAAGATAGACCGAGTTGAGTTACTGCTGAACATAACCATGAATAAATACAAGCAATTTAAATCTCACCAGCGATGCTCTGTGTGTGAGATGTGGGTTTGTTCTTAGATGACCATGTGCTACAGATTAAGATGGATGCTTCTTTGTGCTTCTGCCTTCTCCAAGCACTAAAGGAAATGCAGTCTGGCTTCCCAGCATGCACTTGTTTGGAGAGTGCCAGTCGGATGGGTAAAGGGGTTGGGTCAGCTTCAAACAATATACTTATCTCTCTGGACACTAGATGGAGCCAGAGAGCAACAAAAGTATATAAAGAGCGTATGTTGGGGCATATTTGTCCTTCCGGCCACTAGATGGGGCTAGAGAGCAACAACAGTATATAAAAGTTATATGCTGGGGCATGACACTCCCTTCCAGCTCTATTCTGATTGGCTCAGTTCTGATTGCCCCCTCGCAGACTGGATTTTGCTCTCAAAGTCCCCTCCACCCAATTCCTTCCCCAACCGCCACCCCCGTCCCCCTGCAGTTGACCCAGGCTCTCTACGAGGTGATCTCCGTTCTGGAATCGAGGGACACCATCCAAGGCCTTTTTCCGGAACTTCTGATGACCTTCCTTGTGGAGCTTCATTTCAGCAGCCAGAGAGACTCCCTGCCAGATGTGGACTTCCTCCAGCAGTGCGGACAGGTCAAAGGTCAAGTCAGGTGCAGCTTCCTAGGAAAGCCTCATCTCCCCATCCCTGTTCCCAGCCTTTTTGGCATTAAGGGTAGTCCTCGATTTACAACAATTTGTTCAGTGGCCCTTCCAAATTAAAGCAGTATTGGAAAAAGTGATTTAGGAATGTTTTTCGAACTTGTGGACATGTGATCAAAATTCAGACGTTTGGCAACTGACTCATGTTTATCACGGTTGCAACGTCATGTGAGTTGAGTGCTTGGCAGCTGGTTCATATTTATGACGGTTGCAGTGTCCCCCGGGGTGTCATGATCCCCTTTGGTGACCTTCTGACAAGCAAACTCAACAGGGGGGCCCAGACTCACTTAACAACCGGGTTACTGACTTAACAACTGCAGAGATTCACTTAACAGCGGTGGCCAGGAAGGTCATAAAAGGGCCACAACTCATTGAATAGCCCTCTCTCTCTCTTCTTAGCAATGGAAACTTTGGGTACAATTGTGATCATAAATCAAGGACTGCCTATACAGATAGTCCTCAACTTATGACCACAACTTTTATGTTGCTAAGTGAGAAATTCCTTCAGCGAATTTTGCCCTATTTTACGACCTTCCTTGCCACGTTTGTTAAGTAAATCACTGAAGCTGTTCAGTTAGTAACACGGTCATGAAGCGAATCCAGCTTCCCCTGTTGACTTCGCTTGTCAGATGATCGCAAAAGGGGATCACGTGACTCCGGGGGACGTCATAAGTGTGAGTCAGCGGCCAAGCATCTGAATATAAATCACGCATCCATGAGGCTGCTGCAACGGTCGTTAGTGAAAGACGTTTTTTCCAGTGCCGCTGTGAGTCCAAATAGTCACTAAATGAAAACGGTTGTAAGTCGAGGACTTGCCTGGATAAGGAAGAGCAAGGAGCACAGGCCTGAGCGAGTCCTTGTCTCCCCCTTCAGTTTCGCTGTGGAGGCCATCAAGATGCTCCTCATTCGGATTGGATGCCGGTACGAGGTGACCTTCATGGAGAAGTCACGGGGATGGTCAATGCTACAAGGCGGCCGGGAAGTCCTGCAGGGAAGCGCCCTCCTGGCCAGGTGAGTTTGCCACAGACAACGCGGCCAAGGAGACGCCGCTCACCTGTGGTTTAGAAGGTGGAAATCGTCCTCACCTTTTCGTCCGGTGGGTGGGGGGGCACCGTGACTCAGCGGTTAAGAAGCTAGAATTCATCAGCTGGAAAGCCGGCAGCCCAGGTTCGAGACCCGAGCATGATGTGATGGGTGAGCTCCCTTCCTCAGCTCAGCTCCTGCCTCCTAGCAGTTCGAAAGCATGCAAATGCCAATTGATAAATGCAGGTAGTCCTCGACTTACCACAGTTCATTTAGTTACAACAGCACTGAAAGAAGTGACTTATTTTTCACTCTTATGACTGGTTGCAGCATCGTATGATCAAAATTTGGATGCTTGGCAACTGACTCATATTTATGATGGTTGCAGTGTCCCCCGGGGTGGGTTGGTGGGGTATGTGATCCCCTTTTGCGACCTTCTGACAGGCAAAGTCAATGGGGAAACCAGGTTCACTTAACAACTGTGCAGTTGTTACTAACTTAACAAGTGCCGTAATTCACTTAACAACTGTGGAAAGTAAGGTCGTAAAATGGGGCAAATATCACCTAACTGTCTCACTTAGCAACAAATGTTTGGGGTTCAATACCTGCAATCACTTTCAGAAACTGCTTATTTAACTATCTTAAGGCTTTTAGAGATCTTCGGAAAGGCAAATTTGAAAAGCTACCTGGTAAGTTTTCCTTCATCCTTGAACGAAAGAAAAATTAATTGCTTCCACTTCCTCTTCCTCTTCTTCCTCCTTCTCTTCTTCCTCTCCTCCTCCTCCTCTTCTTCTTCCTCCTCCTCCTCTCTTCCTCCTCCTCCTCTTCCTCTTCCTCCTCCTCCTCTCTTCCCCATCTTCTTCTTCTTCCTCCTCCTCTTCCTCCTCCTCCTCCTCCTCCTCCTCCTCCTCCCTCTCACTGACCATTACAATAGCAGAACCTTTTGGAGAAAGAGTTTGAGGGGAAAGGTGGTTTCTTGCATGAGGATCAGCCAGAAGACTACCTGTACAGATTCAGGAGAAAATAAACTAGAGAACAAACATAAATAAGATTTTTTTTTCCCAGGGTGGCAATGGTGTCCTTCTGTAATTTTTTTCAGAGCCATGCTACATTTTTCCTGCCCTGAGATTATCAGGGTCCTGGATCTGCTATTTTCTGTCCTCAGCAAGAACAGCGAAACACACAAGCCCACAATCATTGCCGTCTTTGTCGAGGTAAGGAGCGTGTGGGGGGGGGGGGGAAATCAGGTGTGTGACTTATAGGTTAGTTTTCACCCAGCATAGATATCCTCACAACCAACCCTGCTATCCAGCTCAGAACAAATACACCTATCATTCCATTCAAGCTAGCAAAAACAAGCTTGATGCTTATTCACTAAATCTCAGCAAACGTTTAAAAATATCGCCTGTCAAGAGTTTAAATGGGCAAAGAGTTTAATATTGAAAAATCTACATTATCCACCTTAGATTCTCAATCTTGCCCCCCCCCCCCGACGTATGGACTTCAGCTCCCAGAATTCCCCAGCCAGCATGGTGGTTGCTGAGGATTCTGGGAATTAAGATATCAGTCTTGCAACCCTGAATGGGCCTTTCCCCTCCCTGCCCTTATCCCAAGAATTAGTGACGGTCACATTGGAGAAATCTAAATATTTTTGCCACCGGTTCTGTGGGCGTGGCTTGGTGGGGGGGTCATGTGACTGGATGGGCGTGGCCATCCCCCACCACTTTTTAAAGCATTTTTTTCCTGCCAGTTTGGGCGAATAGGCAGGAACAAAATGCTTTAAAAAGGGGGGGGGAAGGTTCCGATAATCGCCAGCTCACAGCTGATCCGCGAGATTCTCAGAGCTTTTTTTTTTTACTACTGGTTCGCAGAACCAACAACAATTGTCCCTACTGATAAGATTAGCAAAGGAAAGGGAATAAGAAATGATATTAAGTCATATTTGGGTTTGCGGAAATACCATCCCAAGAAAACATAGATTGAGACACCAAAAGAGAGACCCACAACAACAGAAAAAGAATGGAGGAGAGGAGGAGAGGAGAGGAAGAGGAGGGAAGGAAGAAAGAGGTAAGGAGAGGAGGGAGGGAGGGGAAAAGAGGATGAGAGGAGGGAAGAGAAGAGGAGGGGAGGAAGAAAGAGGTAAGGAGAGGAGGGAGGGAGGGAGGGAGGGAGGGAGGGAAAGAGAAGGAGAGAGGGCAGGAAGGGGAAGAGGAAAAGAGGAGAGGAGGGAAGAGAAGAGGGAAGGAAGAAAGAGGGAAGGAGAGGAGGAAGGGAAAGAGAAGGGGAGAGGGTAGGAAGGGGAAGAGTAGGAGTAGGGGAGAGATAAGGGAAGAAGGAAGGGGAAGGAGAGGAGGAAGGAAGAAAGTAGAGAAGGGAGGGAGGGAGAAAAGGAAAGGAAAATAAGGTGGTGTTAAAACAAGTGGATGGGATGGTAAACGAAGCAACCCAAATTGTATATCATAACCTTTTGAATGGAATAACAAATGTATAAGAATGACAAATGTAAAGAAGAGGAATAACTATGTCAATGTAGACCTGTAACTGTATGTAAGAGAATTTTTTAAAAATAAACCTTTTCCAAAGAAACAAAACAATTGTCCCTACTGGATGATTTCATCCCTGCATCTGAGGCTCTTCTCCAAATTACCTTTCTGCTTTGGACTCAGGTGTCTCTTATCCGAATGTCTCCTGGGCTACATCTCCTTTTTCCCCTTTTCCTCCCGGTTATTCTCGTGACCCCTTACAGAAGGAGACGTCTCTGGGTTGTTGATTCCTCTGTCTTCTTCCTGTGGATTTTTTTCTGGCCATTTCCAACATGGGGTTATCTGGTTTCCTGTCACTTCCAACGCCCGTCACTCTGGACCGATGGAGAACGGTGGAGAATGTTCAACCCTTCCATTGCATCGGTGACCTTGTCTGGGTCCAGGACAAGATCTGGAGATCTTTTCTCAACCTGGAAAGTTGAAGACTTGTGGACTTCAGACTCCCAGAATTCTAGGAGTTTGAAGTCCACAAGTCTTCAAGTTGCCGAGTTTGGAGACCATGGTCTAGTGGGATGAGAAAAGGTCTCCAGATCTTGTCTGTATGTGATGCTCTTCTGGCACTTTCCTCTCCTCGCTCTGATTTTCCATCTCCCTCACCCAAACCCAAACTCTGTCCTTCCCTAAAGAGTGATTTCATCCCTGAAGGCCAAAAGGACAGTTTGTTCTTCTGGTATCATGGCTTTGAGAAGATGTTCTTCCATGGGAGGCTACCAAAATAAATTCAAACCTCGTGAAGGCATCTCTCTTCTATTGACAATTATGAACTTGCTCCATCCTCAAGTTGCTCTTTTCCCAGAGAAACCTGGTCCTATCTATCTCTCCCCTTCTGCCCCTCATGATGGGTCCTTCATCTTGTTCCTCAGTTCCTTCACTACCAAGACATCGACCAGTTCCCCTCCGAACAGATCTTTGAGAGCCTTGAAGAATGGACCCAAAACCCCAGTGCAGATGTTCGGTCTCTTGCCATGAGAGCCCTTGGCATCCTGGCCATTCATCCAGACAAGGTGAGGAAGCAGACATAGGCTGGGAAGCGACTCACAATTGTTGAGAGGGGTTTGATGGATGCGATCAGGTCTTTGCACAAGAGAAAGAGCAGCCCACATTCACAAGTTGGTCTTCACTGTAGATGTAGGTGCCAGGGAAGGCTTGGGAAAGTCAAAAAAGTCAAGATGTCAGAAGTGTCAACTCACAGAATTGCCCTGGTGAGGAAGGAGAGAGGGAGCGCATTCCACGCATACCTTCAGCTAGAGTCAGATCTCAGGTTACTACAGCAGACTTGTGAGGAGTTGGTGAATGTGATTTATGACACAGACTGAGGGGAGGGAAGGAACGGGGGCAAAGTTCAGCCGTAATTCAAATGAGGTTTAGATCTGACTGCAAGGTGGTATTGCCGAAATGGTGCTCCTAATAAATGACTGGTTTTCTTTGGAAACTTGGCTCCAGGCTCATGAATCAATTAGGGCATCTTTCGGAAACCTGACAGACAGTCAGATCGAAACCTCATTTGAAGAAGATCTTGAGATGTTTCTCCAGCAAAGCCAACTCCAACATTTACATAACCAAGTGAAAAAAGTGACATGATCGGTTCTCACGCTTACGAACATTGCAGCATCCCCATAATCAAAGCACTTGAGACACTTGGCAACTGACTCATATTTATGACGGTTGCCGTGTCCCGGGGTCATGTGATCCCCTTTTGCGACCTTCAAGCAAACTCAATGGGGAAGCCAGATTCATGTCACAACCGTGGGACTACCTAACACGTTAGCAACTGGAGCATGACAAGTCGTAAAATGGATCAAAGCTCACGTCACAACGGTCTTGATTAGCAACAGAAACATGGGTCATAAGTTGAGGACTATGTCCATCCAGGGCGTGCTGAGTTATTTATGTGTTGCGCGAAGTTGAGAAAGGGAGAGAGATGGCTGGGTTGATAGATAATTTGATAGATCAATGATGGCTAACCTTTTCCTCCTCACATGTGCGCATGACTCCCCCCCCCGCACTCCCCTTGGGCCCCGTTCATGCACGCGACCCCCCCACACTCTCCCTGCACAATCATTTGACATCGCCATACCCCATTTTGGGCCTAGAAGCCCCCCCTGGGATCAAAAAGGGGCCGTGGGGGGCACCGCACCCGCTTTGCACCCCATTTTGACCAGCATGCCCCCCTGAAGCCTCCTGGGACCAAAAACGAGCTGCGGGGTGGGGGAGGGGCATGCCCACATCCATAATGCAATGCACCCCGCCCTCCGTGTATGAGTGCACGAGCCCCCGCTCCCCCCCGCACATGCACGTGAGTCTCCCACGCGCCCCATTTTGGGCGTGAAGCCGCGTGCCATAGCTTTGCCATCACAGTGATAGATAGATGAGTAAAGCAATAAGGCATGTAGGACGGCCATCCCCCCTCTCGTCTGCAGGTGGAGGAAGTCAAAGCCTTGATGCCCACCCTCTTGGGAAGCCTGGAAGAAACGGAGAACGGCGTCATCCTGGAAACCATCACTGCCCTTCAAAACCTCCTGAAGTTCATGCAGAGGAGCGACGTCGTGACTCTGGCCGAGAAGCTCCTTCCGTTGTTTAGCGCAGTAAGACCCTCCACCCTGGTGGATTTCTCAGGACCTTCTTCCGGGGCCTCTCGAACACTTCCAAGAGGGGTGGACTTCAACTCAATCAATCAGAATAGAACCAGAAGGGACCTTGGAGGTCTTCTAGTCCAACCCTCTGCTCAAGCAGGAGACCTTCAACCATTTCAGACAAACAGTTTTCCAGTTCGCTTCTTTAAAAAGCTCCAGTGTTGGAACATTCACTTCTGGTGGCAAGCTGTTCCACTGGTGAATTGTCCTCACTGTCAGGAAGTTTCTCCTTAATTCCAGCTTTGCTGGCTGGGGAATTCTGGGAGTTGAAGTCCACCCATCTTAAAATGGCCAAGGCTGAAAAACACTGACCTCCTTGGGGCCTAGGGTAGACATCACACATGTAATAAGCGCAACTGTTTTCCTTAAAGCAGAGGTCTCCAAACTTGGCTACTTTAAGATTTGTGGACTTCAACTCCCAGAATTCCTCAGCCAGCCATGTTGGCTGGAGAGTTCTGGGAGTTGAAGTCCACCCATCTTAAAGTGGCCACTCTGGAAGAATACTGTCCTCTTCCCAGTTCTGTGTCTCTTTGGATCCTCTTTCCTCTGAGGTCTTCTCCCTGTGGCTGTGTCTCCTTGGTCTCCTCTCCCCCACTAGCCCTAGTAAAGGAGACACGGGTCAACAAACCACCATTAGGCCCAGCTAGAGCATGGCTTGAAACAATATTTAGAACTAGGGCTACAGAAGTCATCCCCTTAACCATGAAGGCATCTCCTGGAGAACATCTGGCAGAATTTTGGGTTGGCCTGACTGTTTCCCTTTAAAGGAAAGCTCTCCAAATTTGGCCACTTTAAGACTTTGTGGACCTCAACTCCCAGAATTCCTCAGCCAGCATGGAAAATGGAGTCCACGGGCCTGAAAATCAGGGAGTCCTGGGAGTTGAAGTCCACAAAGTCTTAAAGTGGCCAAGGTTGGAGACGCCTGTCTTAACGTCTCGCAAAGATGCTGTCAGGCATCCAAATTTAAATCAGAGTCCAAGGCAAAGGATTGCTCAAAGTTTCAATTTAAAAAAGAGAGACATGCTGGAACATCTGGGAAAACCCGAATCTGAAGGCTTCCCGGTTTTCCCACCCACTTGAAAGTTCAAGATCTTTCCCCCACATCCACAAGTCCATCCCATGGTCCCATCTCCCACTGCCACGCTGGCAGCTTCCACCCATCCAGTTCCAGTCAGGTGCAGAGGTGCAAAGACAAAGGATGACCTTGGCTTTCTAGAAAGAATGTTGTTATGGCTACCTATCGTCTAACTCCGTACAATCCCCCCCTCCCATTTTCCCACCATAGAAAATGCATAGTGGAATAATAGAAAGTGTGGCAGGCCAAAGATCTGGAAGAAAAGATGGCTGCATGCCTGACTGATGCTGCATTCTCCGATTCCCAGAGGGAATGGTTCTGCTGGGTCTGACAACAGAGGAAGAGGCTGGTGCACCTGTCATTATGAGCAGAGGTCACCACCTTTCGGACCTCAGGGACCACTACATTCATAATTTTAAATCCCACGGACCGCTAATATGAATTAGGGACTGGATGGGGTCCTTCAGGCACTTAGCTTGGCCGCCTGTTAGTGGAGAGAACCGCCTAGGGTCAAACCCTAGGTGTGCTGTCCATCACAGCTAGGAATCTCAAATACGGCCAAGAATGAATGCTTGTCTTGTAGCCAGTCTGGGTGCTCAATTGGCCCCCTGCAAACTGTTCCAGAAGCCCCGCCAAAGTTTCGTGCGCCCCTCACTGGAGCGCCTGGACTCCCAGGGAGGGAGGGAGGGAGGGAGGGGCTGGAGCTACTAAACAGGCAGCCAAGCTAAGTGCCTGAAGGACCCCATCCCGTCAGCGAGCGGGAGTAATTGCTTTGGCGGGCCGTATCTGGCCCAGGGGCCGTAGTTTGAGGATCCCTGATTTAGTGCAATATTTTAAAAAATCCAAAAATGCAAAGATTTTTCTGCGGACACCCAAATTTTTCTCGTGGGCCACCGGTTGGAGACCACGGGTTACGAGGATCGGTTTCTCTGGTTGAGTGCTACAGACCAGGTTATGATGCGGGTTAAGGCAAACACCACCGCATTCCCGACCCTCCGTGGTGTCGCTGCTTGTTGTTCGCAGACAGACGCGAAAGTGCGCAACTCCGCCGTTGTTCTCTTCGCCGAGTTGCCCAACTTGGTGAAGAAGAAGGAGAAGTATCTCATCCAGGAGCAGGTCAATCAAAGTCTGGTGCCCCTCTTGCTTCACCTGCAGGACGAGGAACCGGAGGTCGCGAAGGTGAGTCGAGCTCAGGAATTGAGCGGGTGAAGGTTGCGGGAACTGGGTAGGTCTAGTTTAATAAAAAGAAGGACCAGGGGGGACATGACAGCAACCTTCCAATATTTGAGGGGCTGCCCCAAAGAGGAGGGGGGCTATCTATTCTCCAAAGCAGGGGCCTCCAACCTTGGCAACTTTAAGACTTGTCTGGCTGAGGAATTCTGGGAGTTGAAATCCACAAGTCTTAAAGTTGCCAAAAAAGGAAAGATTAGATTAGATTAGATTTATTGCATTTCTAAACCGCTCCCTCTCCCCAAAGGGACTCGGGGCGGTGTACAATCGGAAGTTAAAAGCATATATAATTACATAGACATTGCATAAAGTATATACAATTACATTTATATAGAGGAGGCATTAGGACTCATAAAACCAATTCATTAAAATCAATCCAATAATAGTAAAATTAGTCCAGTAAAGGTAAAATATAATAAAACATAAAAAACTACCCTATAGTTTAAAATACTATAATACTATAGTTAAGCCAGGCCGGCTAGTTGGAACAGGTGGGTCTTGAGTTTCGTACGGAAAGGAAGGAAGGAAGGAAGGAAATACATAAAGAAGGAAGGAAGGTGAATATAAACAGATGTCCCCAATAGCCATGCCCATGCGAGTTTTGGCCCACTTTAGGATTTTTCTTGACACAGTCGTTAAGTGAATCATGCGGTCATTAAGTGAATCATGCAACCCTTAAGTGAAACTGGCTTCCTCCATTGACTTTGCTTGTCGGAAGATGGCTGGGAAGGTTCCATAATGCTGATCGTGTAACCCTGGGACGTTGCAACAGTCATAAGTACATGCCAGTTGCCCAGCGTCAGACCTATTGATCACGTGACCAATTGCACTTTGTCCCTGTCCCCGCAGGGCTGCCAGGACGCCCTGCTCAGGTGTTTCCGGTTCCTGGGTTGGTCCCTTCCGAAGAAGATCAGCAGCAAGAAAGCCTGGCACGATCACCCCTTGATCCCAGAGAGCCTCTGCCGCCAAATCGTGAGTCCCGCTTCCTCCTTTATCCTTAGTACAGCGGTACTTTGGAACCCCATTGCTTGGAAACGCATCAAACTCATTGCCCGAGGCGTTTTGACGGGAACATTTTGTCCCGGGGGTGAAATCTATTTACCTTTGCTACCGGTTCGCAAATGTGAGAGCCTGCACCACCTATGCGCATGCACAGAGCATCAAAAACAGACGTGATGATGACGCCTGGGCAGGTGGGTGGAGCCTGCTTCCGAGCACACCTGTAAAGCAGGGGTGAAACCCAGCAGGTTCTGACAGGTTCTGGGGAACCGGTAGCGGAAATTTTGAGTAGTTCGTTGAACTGGTAGCAGAAATTTTGAGTAGTTCGTTGAACTGGTAGCGGAAATTTTGAGTAGTTCGTTGAACTGGTAGCGGAAATTTTGAGTAGTTCGTTGAACCGGTAGCGGGAATTTTGAGTAGTTTGTTGAACCAGTAGCGGGAATTTTAAGTAGTTCGTTGAACCAGTAGCGGGAATTTTAAGTAGTTCGTTGAACCAGTAGCGGGAATTTTAAGTAGTTCGTTGAACCGGTAGTGGGAATTTTGAGTAGTTCGTTGAACCAGTAGCGGAAATTTTGAGTAGTTCGTTGAATCAGTAGCGGGAATTTTAAGTAGTTCATTGAACCGGTAGCGGGAATTTTGAGTAGTTCGTTGAACCGGTAGTGGGAATTTTGAGTAGTTCATTGAACCAGTAGCGGGAATTTTAAGTAGTTCGTTGAACCGGTAGCGGGAATTTTGAGTAGTTCGTTGAACTGGCAAATGGGTAGGAATGGAGGTTTTGCACTATCCTTCCCCTGCCATGCCCACCAAGTCACACCACGCCCACCAAGCCATGCCCACGGAACCAGTAGTAAAAAAATTTAAATTTTACCACTGCTTGCAAAGGTAAGTAGAACAGCAGGGGGGGGGGGGGTTAATCCGCTGTGCCATGTGTCGTGCTAATATAAATTGCGAACCACAGTTAATTGTCGGAAAAACCAGTTTGCCCAAACTGGTAGCATTTTTTACTACTGCTTCAGGCGAACTGGTAGCTTTTTTTTTTTAACAACCGCTTCGGGCGAACCGATCCGAACCGGTAGCCTTTCACCCCCTGATTTTGTCTTGACACTCATCATTTTTGGGTGTTCCAACACGGGAGGCTTTTAAGAAGAAACTGGACAGTCATTTGTCTGAAATGGGATAGGGTTGGGCTAGATGACCTCCAAGGTCCCTTCTCCGTTGGGTGAGAAAACGATTGTTTCTTCCTCTCTTTCTCCTTTGACAGTCCTGGAAGGCAAAAACCATCCCTGCCGTCTTGCTCCAATGCCTGGATCATCTTCAATGTCCCCAGGTCTCCATCCGGAGAGCAGCGACCATCTTTATTGGTGAGCCCGGGAATTCTGGGAGTTGAAGTCCACCTGTCTTGAACCAGTCTGACTGGGGAATTCTAGGATAAGTCACTTTTTTCGGTGCTGTTGTAGCTTTGAACAGTCACTAAATAAGCTGTTGTAAGTTGAGGAGTACCTGTATTGTATTGCCTACATTCTCTGTCTCTCTTTCTCTGTCTGTCTGTCTGTCTCACTATATGTATGTATGTACAGTATGTAAGCGTATACACACACATACACACACACACACACACACAGAGGAACACACAGACACACAGAAAAACAGACACACAAACACTTGCTGAAGTTTTATTGAAACTAAATGTGTGTATCGACGATTGAGGCTTGCTCTTCTCCAAGCCGTCCGCTCTCTTCCCCCCTCCGGACTTGGCCCATCCGTGAAACATTATTTTTATTTATGCAAAAGCAGAGCGTGTGATTGAGAGGCAGTCTGGCCTAGTGGTTCAGGTGCTGGCATGAGCACCAAATATGTTTTCGGCCAGTGTAGCCCTGAACCAGCCTGGCCAAGATCAGGTGGACGCTGCCAAAAATCTTCCAGCTGTGGCCACAAACATCTTGAGCCCTTATCTGTTCCCTTCTCGGTTCTTTCAGGCTGCGTCGCTCAATCGGCAGACCCCGTGGCCATCACTCCAGAAAACAGGGACTTGATATTCATCTGTAAGTACCAAACGCAGAGATCCTGGTTAAGGGAACTATTGCAATTGTTAAATGAGTAACCCGGTCGTTAAGCGAATCTGGCTTCCCCATTGACTTTGCTTGTCAGAAGGTTGCAAAGGGAGATCACACAACGTGGATGCTACGACCATCATAAATATGAGTCCGTTGCCAAGCAACCGAATTTGGATCGCGTGACCACAGAGATACCGCAACAGTCGAAAAAAGTGTGAAAAATAGCTCTGTCGCTGTTTTCCATGCCGTTGTAACTTTGAACCTGTCAGGGCTGCAGCCTAATTTTCTTTTGGATCTTTGGCCTGCCACACTTTCTATTGTTCTGCTATGCCTTTTCTATGGTGGGAAAACGGGAGGGGGGATTGTACTGAGTTAGATGCGATGTAGCCATAACAACATTCTTTCTAGAAAGCCAAGGTCATCCTTTGTCTCTGCACCTGACCGGAACTGGATGGGTGGAAACTGCCAGTGTGGCAGTGGGAGATGGGACCATGGGATGGGACTTGTGGGTGGGGGAGGAAAGATCTTGAACTTTCAACTGGGTGGGGAAAACCGGGAAGCTTTCAGATTCAGGGTTTCCCCAGATGTGCCAACGTGGCTCTCTTCATCAACGGGAACTTTGAGGAATCCTTTGCTTCGGATTCCGATTTAATTTTGGATGCTATTTGGAACTCCCTGACATTACAGTTACTAAATGAACTGTTGTAAGTCGTGTCAGGGTTCCAAGGAACAGACCCATAGCAAGCAAGGACCCCGAGGCTGGTGGTTTCCTCAAAAGGAACAGCTTTATTGGATAGATCATCTTGGCACAGATCTAGTGAAAACCGAGTCTGAAGGTTCTCACGGTTTTTCACCCTGTTAGAAGAGAAAGTTTTACCTCAACTATCCGTCACGTGGTCCAATCACGACGCTGTCTGGTTGCCTGGCAGCATAACTCCTCCCTCCTCAGGCTAGGTGTGAGAACGTCCTTGGCTCCCAAGAGAAAGTATTTTGTTTTGGCTACGCAACCTCAGATATCAGGGATGGGTTGCTACCAGCATGACTGCCAGTTCGGCGGGCAAAAAAGTTTGCCGCGTGCGCATTTGCAGCTAAAAATGCCTGCGCAGAACATTTAGAAAATGAAAAATAAAATATTTTTTTTTTTGCAATGAAGATTGTCCTGTGCTTGCGCAGAACCAAAAATCAAGATGGTGGAGCTGACAGTAGAACCGGTTCACTGGCATGGCAGGCTGAGTTATCACCTACTCGGCCGAACCGGTCCGAACCAGTATGAACCCACCTCTGCCAGCTATCTCTAACCCCCCCCCCAATGTCCCTCAGCTCCAGTGTGGCAATACTGAAGCTCCAAGATGGCTTCAGCCAGGTCAGCTTCAGGGTTGACCATTCGAGGACGGCAGCCTGCCCAGTTCTTTCAGCTTCTCCGCCCATTGAGGCTCTTCTCTGACCACCCCCCATTTTGTGTCTTCCAGCCCTTTCCAAACTGCAGCATGACCCCGATCCTTCGGTCCGCGTATCTGCCATGGAAGCCATGCAGATGGTCCAGGAAGCCTGTGGGGGCCCCTCCGTTGCGCTTCGGAGCCAGACCCACTTCAACCTGGACAGGGAAGAGCGCCTCTTCTCCCAGGGACACTGGGAAGCGCCCGATCCGTCCTTGACCCATCGCTGGAATCCGTCGTCCCCGGTCTCACATAGGATCGTGACCGGCTTCGTCAGGAGGCGACAGTCGGGGCCCGCACGCCAAACTTGACCCACCTCCATGGGGAGGATGGCAGAGCATGCCAGCCAGCTGACTCTTCAAGGAGTGGTGGGCTGAAGCAGAACTGATCTAGAAACCCCCGATCCGGAAGGGATCCCCGCGGGAAAGCCAGCAATGGATGTGATCCAGTCCCATGGTTGTGTCCAGAGGTCCGAGGTGGCCCCGGCAAGGTGAATTTTATATCGACACCGATCTGGTGAATTTCCACACTGAGCAGAACTGACTCATCCACACTTCTTTGTAGTATCCATTTTCTCCTTTTAGCAACTTACAAGAGCGAGGAACCAATTGGAATGAGAATGAAAACTGTCCCGCAGAGAAGAATCGCAGCGGCTGATTAAAAGCAGCGAAGTCCAATTCGATCCAGGTAGTCCTCGATGTACAATTTTCGTGTCATGACCGTTAAAAGTTACAAACAGCACTGACCAAAGTGACTTAGGATCAGTTCTCACACATACGACCATTGTGGCATTCCACATGGTCACACGATCCAACTTCTGACACTGGGCAACTGGCATGTACTTATGACTGTTGCAATGTCCCAAAAAAAAATCCCAAACAGGGCCAAAACTCGCTTAACAGCTGCTTTGCTTAGCAATGGGAATGTTGGACTCCGTTGTGGTCATAGGCCCCACGGCTACCTATAGTGATGGTCGTTAAGTGAGACAGCCTTGCTTTAACAATTCCCACCCCTGCTTTCTTGGCTGAGGCTGATAAACGAACATGTCGGTGGTTAATTGGAGTGTCAGGGTTCCAAATAGCATCCAAAAATAAATCAGAGGCAGAGGATTC
Organism: Natrix helvetica; assembly: GCF_964273705.1. Taxonomy (NCBI): domain Eukaryota; kingdom Metazoa; phylum Chordata; class Lepidosauria; order Squamata; family Natricidae; genus Natrix; species Natrix helvetica. The sequence continues at coordinate 1,868,328 of NC_138550.1, read as the reverse complement.
CTCAAAGTTCCAATTTATGAAGAGAGACACGTTGGCACATCTGGGAAAACTCAAATCTGAAAGCTTCCCGGTTTTCCCCACCCAGTTGAAAGGTCAAGATCTTTCCCCCAGACCCACAAGTCCATCCCATGGTCCAATCTCCCACTGCCACACTGGCAGCTTCCACCCATCCAGTTCCGGTCAGGTGCAGAGGTGCAAAGGATGACCTTGGCTTTCTAGAAAGAATGTTGTTATGGCTGCATATCATCCAACTCCGTACAATCCCCCCTCCCATTTTCCCACCATAGAAAATGCATGGTAGAATAATGGAAAGTGTGGCAGGCCAAAGACCCCGAAGAAAA
>NC_138550.1:1787987-1862987 GCF_964273705.1 Natrix helvetica | reverse complement strand
ATCACGTCCAGCTTCTGGAACCAGCCCTCGGTGTGGTTAGAGGCCATCCTGGCGCCTGGAGAATGCTGGTGGACCAAATCAGAAGGAAATTCAGGATGGCATCCGTCCTTCCCAGAAAACAGAACTCTCTCCCCAGTGAGAATTTGGGGAGGAAGGACCCCTCCCGCTGCAGCAACCTGGAGATGGATGAGACCATAGGCCTCCTCTAGGACAGGGGTCTCCAACCTTAGCAACTTTAAGCCTGGTGGACTTCGACTCCCAGAATTCCCCCCAGCAAGCTTTGTTGGAGGACTTTGACTCCCAGAATTCCCCACAGCAAGCTTTGCTGAAGGACTTCGACTCCCAGAATTCCCCAGGCAGCTTTGCTGGAGGACTTCGACTCCCAGAATTCTCCCCAGCAAGTTTTGCTGGAGGACTTCGACTCCCAGAATTCCCCAGCCAGCTTTACTGGGGAATTCTGGGAGTTTAAGTCCACCAGGCTTAAAGTTGCCAAGGTTGGAGACCCCTGCTCTAGGATGCCCCCACCCCCAAAAGGTCTGACCAACCTCCTCCTTTGTAATTCTCAGAGGGTTTTTTGTTAGTTTGTTTGTTTTTGCAAACATTTTATTAAGTTATGAAGTCTTATAAAATGCAAAAGTAAATGAATGAGCAAGGAGAGGAAAAGGAAAGGGGAAAGAGAAGCAAGGAAAGATAGGTGGGAAAAAAGAAGTACTGACTTCTGTCTCTCTCTCTGTTGCCCTCTCTCTGCCCTCAGGGGCTTTGGAGAATAGCTTGGCTCCCTCTTCTTTGTGGAAGCCCCTCAAATATTGGAAGATGCTATCATGTCACCCCTTTGTATTCTTTTTCATTAAAATAGACCTACCCAATCCTTGCAACCGTTCTTCGTATGTTTTAGCCTCCAGTCCCCTAATCCTCTTGGTTGCTCTTCTCTGCACTCTTTCCAGAGTCTCCACATCTTTTCTACATCGTGGCAACCAAAACTGGGTGCAGGATTCCAGGTGTGGCCTTAGTGTAGTATGGCCATCCACTCCGCCCCTGTTCCAGGTAACTCTCAACCTAAAAAGCACTCAAAAGCATCTTGTATTTGACTTCCGTGTTGTTCCTGCCTTGTGAAATGGCCATTCCTCTTTCTTTTCTTCCTAACCTCAAGAGTTTGTCCACCAAAGTGTTTTTGTTTTCGCTGCAGATCCGGTTCCTGTTGACCTTATCGCCCTTTCATACTTAACTTTTCTGACCTCCCTCTCCATGCCTGTGAGTAAGCCAGGACACAGGCTTGGCTGTCTGCCACTATTTAATGAAGGAGATAGCAAGTCCTTTGGCTGAGAGCCCAGACCACTCAGGTGCCAACAGAACAACACAGAGAGTCCCCAGGAACAGACACGACTGGAAATACACAGAGCTTCTCAATCACCAATTTGAATGGTTGTTTCCTGCAAATGTCCCCTCCCAACGCCTCACCTATAAGCTCTCTTGGGAGGGGCCAATCCACAACCACCTGTGCTTAATCATATCTTCTGTGAGTCTGCCTACGGAGCTGCTGCTTCCGTTTCTCAGCCCTTCTCACTCTAGCATCAGGGACAAAGTGCCTTTAATCCTCCCCACTGCTCCATGCCTCAGGCGCCTCCTGGTGGCCAACCAGCCCCTCTGCTCCCTGCTCTGAGTCTGCAACCTGCACAGGGTTCCTTCCACATCATCCAGGGCCGACTGAAATGATCCCTCGCTATCCGAGTCCATCAGCAGCTCAAACGGAACCTGCTGGGCCACAACAGTTATCATCATAGTAACCTGAGAGGAGATAACAGCCATACCTCGGCCCCAGGTGTGTCCTGGGAGAACCTGCCCCATTCTGTTTCTCAAACTTGGCCCCTTTTTGGTTTTGGTTAGTTTAGTTTGGTTTGGTTTGGTTTACTTTACTTTTTACTTTACTTTTTACTTTACTTTTTGCTTTACTTTTTACTTTACTTTTTACTTTACTTTTTACTTTACTTTTTACTTTACTTTTTACTTTACTTTTTACTTTACTTTTTACTTTACTTTTTACTTTACTTTTTACTTTACTTTTTACTTTTTACTTTACTTTTTACTTTACTTTTTACTTTACTTTTTGCTTTACTTTTTGCTTTACTTTTTACTTTACTTTTTACTTTACTTTTTACTTTACTTTTTACTTTACTTTTTACTTTTTACTTTACTTTTTACTTTACTTTTTACTTTTTACTTTACTTTTTACTTTACTTTTTACTTTACTTTTTACTTTACTTTTTGCTTTACTTTTTACTTTACTTTTTACTTTACTTTTTACTTTACTTTTTACTTTACTTTTTACTTTTTACTTTACTTTTTACTTTACTTTTTACTTTTTACTTTACTTTTTACTTTACTTTTTACTTTACTTTTTACTTTACTTTTTACTTTACTTTTTACTTTACTTTTTACTTTTTACTTTACTTTTTACTTTACTTTTTGCTTTACTTTTTGCTTTACTTTTTGCTTTACTTTTTACTTTACTTTTTACTTTACTTTTTACTTTACTTTTTACTTTACTTTTTACTTTACTTTTTACTTTACTTTTTACTTTACTTTTACTTTTTACTTTACTTTTTACTTTACTTTTTACTTTTTACTTTACTTTTTACTTTACTTTTTACTTTACTTTTTACTTTACTTTTTACTTTACTTTTTACTTTACTTTTTACTTTACTTTTTACTTTACTTTTTACTTTACTTTTTACTTTACTTTTTACTTTTTACTTTACTTTTTACTTTACTTTTTACTTTTTACTTTACTTTTTACTTTACTTTTTACTTTACTTTTTACTTTACTTTTTACTTTACTTTTTACTTTACTTTTTACTTTACTTTTTACTTTACTTTTTACTTTACTTTTTACTTTACTTTTTACTTTTTACTTTACTTTTTACTTTACTTTTTACTTTACTTTTTACTTTACTTTTTACTTTACTTTTTACTTTACTTTTTACTTTACTTTTTACTTTACTTTTTACTTTACTTTTTACTTTTTACTTTACTTTTTACTTTACTTTTTACTTTACTTTTTACTTTACTTTTTACTTTACTTTTTACTTTACTTTTTACTTTACTTTTTACTTTACTTTTTACTTTTTACTTTACTTTTTACTTTACTTTTTACTTTACTTTTTACTTTACTTTTTACTTTACTTTTTACTTTACTTTTTACTTTACTTTTTACTTTACTTTTTACTTTTTACTTTACTTTTTACTTTACTTTTTACTTTACTTTTTACTTTACTTTTTACTTTACTTTTTACTTTACTTTTTACTTTACTTTTTACTTTACTTTTTACTTTACTTTTTACTTTACTTTTTACTTTACTTTACTTTACTGTCCTTGCACCTTGTACAATGAAACGAAATGCGATCTTCCACGTACAATGACAGTTCAGGTTGTGGTTGTTAAGGAATCCTGTGCCGTCATTAAGGGCAACATCAGAAGGAGCCTGGTTTCCTCATTGACGTGACTTATGGGAAGCTGGCAGTGAAGATCGCAAGTAGTGATGATGTGACTGTGGGAAGCTGCGACCATTGGAACTGTGTGCCGGTGGCCCAAGTGCCCCAATCGTGATCCTGTGACTGTGGGGGACACTGCGACGGCCACAACTTCAAGGACCGGCCATAAGCCTTCTTGCTGAGCACGGTTAGTAACTTCGAATGGCTGCTGAAGAAGAAGTCACTAAGGGAGGACCACCTGTAGAGTCCAAAGCCCTTCCCTGTCTTTCATGGTTGACAAAGCATAAGGATACCTTTGATGGCAACAATCGGACCAACCCCTTGGTGGGCTCCGTAGAGCCCGGGGTCTCTGGCCTGCTGGCAAAACCAGTCTTGGTGCTTTTTGAAAAAATAGAGGGAGGGGGGGCAACCCTAGGATGATGTTCCACATATATCTTCCATTCGCCTCAGCTTAAAAAGAATGCCCTGCATGACATCCTTTCTTTCTCCAACAGAGAAAAGAACCAGCCCTATTCCCTTAAAGACCAATGTTTTTAAAAATGTTGTAAAATCAGGTCGATCCTGTGACTTGCCCATTTTTGTGGCTATAACGGGCAAGCTCCATGACCGTTGTATGCCAAGGAGTACCACCTGCATCTCTTTGCCTCTCTGGAGATCCAGAGAAATTTTTCTGACTTCGCTCGCTGTCCGAAGGAGGCATAAGGTGTGAGAAGGAGAGAATCACTTCAATAGGAGCCAGCCGTGTGCAGCAGCAGCCAAAAAAGCCAAAGCTATCCCAGGCGGCCTTACTAGAGGGACAGAATCAAGATCACGTGAAGTATTAGCACCGCTTTGTAAAGCCTTGGTAAGGCCACGCTTGGAATACGGCATTCAGTTTTGGTCACCACGATGTGGAGACTCTGGAAAGAGTGCAGAGAAGAGCAACAAAGAGGATTAGGGGACTGGAGGCTAAAACATAGGAAGAACGGTTGCAGGAACTGGGTATGTCTAGTTTAATGAAAAGAAGGACTAGGGGAGACAGGATAGCAGTCTTCCAATATCTCATGGGCTGCCACAAAGAAGAGGGAGTCAAACTGTTCTCCAAGGCACCTGAGGGCAGAACAAGAAGCAATGGGTGGAAACTAACCAAGGAGAGAAGCAACTTAGAACTAAGCAGAAACTTCCTAAAAGTGAGAACAATTAACCAGTGGAACAGCTTGCCACCAGAAGTTGTGGGTGCTCCTCCAACACTGGAAATTTTTAAGAAAAGACTGGGCAGTCACTTGTCTGAATTAGTATAGGGTCTCCTGCTTGAACAGGGGGTTGGACTAGAAGACCTCCAAGGTCCCTTCCAACTCTGTTATTCTATTATTCTATTCTCCAAAGCACCTGAAATAGGTCAAGAAACAATGAATGGAAACTCACCAGAGATCCGACTTGAACTAAGCAGAAACTTCCTAACAGTGAGAAGAAGTAATCAATGGAATGGTTTGCTTTCAGAAGTTGTGGATCGACTAACCCTGGAGAATTTCAAGAAGAGTCTGGACGTCAAATTGTCTGAAATGGCCTAGGGTCTCCTGCCTGAGCAGGCGGTTGGACTAGAAGACCTCCAAGGACCCTTCCAACTCTGCCATTCGGTTATTCTGTTAAGAAAGACAAGCACACGGGAAAATATATACATGTATTTCTCCTCTAGGAGATCAGCTTTAAAATATTATATTTCATGCCGTTCTTGGATCAGGGCAGGTTGTTGTGATCCTGTTTGGTGGGAACAAAGTCCCTGCCAGCAACTGAACAAAAGTTGATGGATCACCAGGTGTAAATTTGCACAACTGGGCGGGGCAGGTCACCCCGAGACAAGGGCAACCGCCCCTTCAAACCGAAGTCCCGTTGCATTCAATGGGACTTACTCTTCGCAGGCTGAAGTGCACAATTTGCGAGTCTCTTGAACCGCAGAAATGCAATTCACCTCACAATTTTTTTTTATTTCCTGAATAGCAAAGTCTAGATTAGGCTCTTATTTAAAAAAAAAAAGCAACCCCAAAACCAGTCCAACCAGTTTCAGATCTTAAGTTTCACTTCTCCTGGCCGCTTCCTGACGGGTTGCGAGAATCAAGGGCTCTTTTGTGCAATTCAGCCAAACACACACACACACACACACACACACACACACACACTGCCGCTGATTTTCCGTCTTCCCTCAACAACCGCGGGGATTTGCTCAACCAAAAATAATTTTTAAAAAAGATCCCGAAATCAGAACGACTCACTGAGCAACCGCCTCGCTTAGCAACGGAAATTCCGGTCCCAACCTGGGATCGTATGTCGAGGACTCTCTCTGCGGCCCCCCAGCGAAGGACGGGTGCACAAATTGTCTCTTGGTGAGGCGAAGCTGCTTTGCAGCCCTGCCCAAAATGAAAAGCCAAAAGTTTGAGGGAGCCTTTTATCTCCCAGGCGAAGGAAGATCCGCCCTCCAAGCGGCCTCCTATTTCGCTTGAATGCCCTGGGAGACCAGATGAGGGGATCGCCCTCCTCCTGGCACGCTTCTGACGCTTCGTAAAGCTTCCGCCAGATTCCGCCTGATTTCTGGCTAGCCTTGGCTGGACACGGCTCTCCTTCTGCAAAAGTGGCAATTCTGGAGCATCTCAGAACCACAGAGAGCTGGAAGGGGCCTCGGAGGTCTTCTAGTCCAGCCCTCTGCTCAAGAAAGAGGCCTTAAGAGCCGTGATGGCGAACCTATGGCACGCAGCAACGGTGGGATTCGCTTACCTTTGCTACCGGTTCGCAAATGTGAGCACGCTCACACGAGCGCTCGCTTGCGCCAGATTCTGCGCATGCACACCACCGCAGAAGGTTGCGCATTATGTCAGGTCAGGCGGGCAGAGCCTCCTGCAGCCACCACTACTGGTTTGCCCCACCGGTAAGAACCAGGTGCATGCCACCTCTGGTACATACAAGTGGCACGCAGAGCCCGCCGTCAGCCCAACCCAACTCCACTGCGCATGTGCACACACCAGTGGCGGCTTCCGGATCCCATTGCAACCAGTACGCTGTGCACAGGGCTGGGTGTCCTAGTTGGGCTCGCGCGCTGCGAGCGCATGAATATACCAGTGCCCTGGAACACCCAGCTGCTTGGCGGAGGTCGCGCAGGGACCACACACTGTGCGCATATGCACTATTAGCCGGGTACATTATAAACAGCTGTGGAACGCGGGTGGGTGGGTGGGCCAAATGAGCCACCGTACCGGTACGGTGGCCGCTGCTCCTGGCTACTACCGCTACGGCCGTACTGGGCTGTACTGCCCAGGACCCACCACTGGCGCGCACCTCCCACTGGCTAGGTGGTCTCTGGGTCTCTGCCATGCATGCGGGGGGGGGGGGGCATGGGACATGCAGGGGATGCATGCGCTCATTTATGGGAGAGGCACATGCACGGGGGTAGTAGTGGTGCTCGCATTGCATTTTGGGGGCCTTGTGTGCCCCACATGCCCCGTTTTGGCTTCCAGGTTGGTGCAAGAGGCCTTGCAGGCCAAAAACAGGGCAAGGGTTTGTTTGTTTTTAGCAATTTAGGAGGTGCGGGGGGGGGGGGTGCAGTTAGCGACTTAGCTAAGTGAATCAGTGCATTTGTCAAGTGGGTCACACCGTTGTTAAGTGAATCCGGCCACCCTGTTGACTTTGCTTGTCAGAAGGTCACCAAAGGGGACTTTCACGTGACCCTGGGACACTACGACCGTCATAAATATGACTCGGTTGCCAAGGGTCTGGATTTTGATCACAAGACCGTGGGGATGTTGTCTTGGAAAGCAACAGGAAAGTCCAGTTGCCTCCTGAAAAAAGCACCTTTGGGACAACCCTCACCTGGAGGACGGAGAATCTCTACAGACTTTCAGCTCTACAATTTGGGGTGAAGACCCTTGGAATGTGGTGGGAGAAGGAATGGATTTCCAGAGGGGGGAAAATGGCAGACTACAGGAACCATTTGCATCACTCTGGGGACCCTGAGGACACAGATAAAACCTCCAGGTGGCCTCAAGGACCCTCTCAAAGGATGCAAATGACCAGCTGTCTGCAAGGAGTATCAATCCTTCCACCCTTCACCATCCAGTCAGAGCTGAAGAAGCTTCTTGGATGAGAAGCGAAACGTCTTCAAAAGAAAAACCAAAAAGTCCAATTGCTTCTTGAAAAGCCACCTTTGGGACAACCGTGACCTGGATGACGGAGAATCTCTACAGATCCTGATAAAGAGGTTTGTTTTCTCCAAAATCCTTGAAATTCAGATCGGGTCAATGACACTCAATAAGGGCGATCCCTCTCCTAATCTTGACAAGCCCATATTTTTCACTTCCAACCAGCCATTTTGATTTCGTTATTTTTTCTATAAACACACTAATGTTTTTACTGACATCGGTTTGTTTCCAAACAGTTGATGGTCCATCTATGGGGCAATGAATCAAATGTCTTACTTTCTATTGTTTTAGCTCACACGCTGTTCCATTTTGGAAGACTCAAAGCAGATTACCTGGAGACAAAGTGTTCTTGATAACATTGAGGACACAATACACAAGCACACACATATACACCATGCGCTGTCACTTGGGAGCAGCCACATATCCATGGGTTGGAGGGGCGTGGGGGCAGAAGGACCAATGAAATCATAAGCATGACACACATTGAGATGAAATTCATAGATAACAGAGTTGGAAGGGACCTTGGAGGTCTTCTAGTCCAAACCCCTGTTCAAGCAGGAGACCCTGTGCCATTCCAGACAAGTGGCTGTCCAGTCTCTTCTTAAAAACCTCCAGGGATGGAGCACCCACAACTTCTGGTAGCAAGCTGTTCCACTGGTTAATTAACCTTGTTGTTAATTAAACAGCGGAACTATTATAATACCCACAGTTATGAAAGTTGGAGCTTAAAAAAGCAGGACAGGAAGAAAATTCAATGGTGAAAACAGTCAGGTTCTACATTTAGGCAAGGAAAATGAAATGCACAGGTACAGTATAGGTGGTACCTTGCTCAATAGTAGCAACTGTGAGAGGGATCTTGGAGTTCTAGTGGACAACCATTTAAATAGGAGCCAGCCGTGTGCAGCAGCTGCCAAAAAAGCCAACACAGTTCTAGGCTGCATCAACAGAGGGATAGAATCAAGATCACGTGAAGGGTTATATTATAAGGCCTTGGTAAGGCCACACTTGGAATACGGCATCCAGTTCTGGTCATCATGCTGTAAAAAGATGTTGGGACTCTGGAAAGAGTGCAGAGAAGAGCAACAAAGAGGATTAGGGGACTGGAGGCTAAAACCTATGAAGAACGGTTGCAGGAACTGGGTATGTCTAATTTATTAGAAAGAAGGACTAGGGGAGACATGATAGCAGTCTTCCAATATCTCAGGGGCTTCTCATTTCACAATAGACTTGCTTAACAACAGAAATGTTGGGCTCAATTGTGGTCATAATCTGAGGACTACCTGGATAAGGCCCCAACCACCAACTGAGCCCGTAAAATATTAGCCTCGGCGTGTAGAATGTAAATCCTGTTTTAAGAAATGCATTTGTAGGGATGCAACATTGTTTGGGAAAGGCAGATCTAGACGTCAAAGCCAACTCTTAAATTGACAATATTTTTTTTAAAAAATCCACTGGGAAATGGGAGGCGTATTTCAGCCTTCTAAGATATATTGCCCGTGTTTTTAATACACCCGGAAGACAGGAAATTTAGCCTCAGGTTGTATAGCTTGTGACTCCTCAGGTGAAATTAACATACTCTTGAGTTTCGTAACTTTGTGGAAAACAACATCTGGCTTAAAAGGTGCAGTTCTCCTTTGCGTGCCTCAAGGGATTAATTTTATTGCCATCTCTCTCTCCAGAACAGTCTTTTGCAATTTTGGCTGCTTTGACCTGGGAGGACTTCAACTCACAGAATCCCCCAGCTGGGATGCTTTAAGAGGAGTGTACTTCAATTCCCAGAATGCTGCAGCTGGCCTGCTTTAAGACAGGTGGACTCCAAGTCCCAGGATCCCCCAGCCAGCAGGCTCTAAGATGGGGGTTAGGGTTAGATGGGGGTGGAATAGAGGGGCAGGACAAGCCGCTTCCAAGAACTGCTTATTTACATGCTGGAAAATAGCGAGTGCAAATTGCCTGGCAGCTCCATCTTTTAAGGGAGTTGTGTGGCACATTCAGCCACTGACAGCTCCCCAATTTCCCCCTGGGAAATTGGAACAATCACGGTGGCTTTAGCTGTTCCCCATTATTTACATATGCAAGAGAGAGGGGGGGAGGGGGGAGAGAAAAAGAGAAAGAGAGAGTGGGGGACAGAGAGAGGAGAGAAAAAGAGAGAGAGAGAAAGAGAGACAGAGGGAGAGAAAAAGAGAGAGAGAGGAGAGAGAAAGAGACAAACAGACAGACAGAGGGAGAGAAAAAGAGAGAAAGAAAGAAATAGACAGACAGAGAGAGAGAAAAAGAGAGAGGAGAAAGAAAGGAAGAGAAAGAGAGAGAGAAAGACACAGACAGGGGGGTGAGAGAGAAGGAGAGAAAAAGAGAGAGAGAAAGAGAAAGACAGACAGGGAGAAAAAGAGAGAGAGAGAGAGCAGAAAGAGAGGAAGAGAAAGAGAGAGAGACGGGAGAGAGAGAGAAGGAGAGAAAAAGAGAGAAAGAGAGAGAGAAAGAGAGACAGAGAGGGAGAGGAAAAAAGAGAGACAGACAGAGGGAGAGAAAGAGAGAGGAGAGAAGGAGAGAAAAAGAGAAAGAGAAAGAGAGAGACAGGGAGGGAGAGGAAAAAAAGAGAGACAGGCAGACAGAGGGAGAGAGAAAGAGAGAGTTTGGGGTGACCGTCTTCTTGCGTGATCCAGGGGCCTTTGGGCGCTTCCTGTCTCAGGTGCCTTTCAACCTTTGCAGAAGCCACAAAAGCCCTTATTAATGCGCGTGCACGTGCCTTTCCCGCCCACCGACCGCTGACTCTGAGCGGGGACTCCGTGGGCCTCGCGCCCCTTCTGCTTGGGAGCCTTGCACACCTGCCTCCGTCCCGCCTCCCCGCGTCTGCCTCGCAAGGAGACCCTCGCCTGCCTCCCGCTCGGCTCCCGCACGCAACCTTCGAACTAAGGCAGGGATTCCCATCCTTGGCAACCTGAAGCGGGGGGGGGGATCTGGAAGCCCCCTCCCCTGCCTTAGAGCTGCCTAAGGTTGCAGCCCCTTCTAAGCCAAGCGGCTGCGTTCCCACGACCTGCAGACCCTCCAGCCCAATCCGGGTTCCAGCGCGAACGTCTACAGGGAATTCGTTGCAGCACCAGCCCGCTTTGCCTGCAGCCCACCCCGGGGGCTTCTGGCTCGCAGAGCCCCCCGACCCAAGGCGTACCCAGAGGCCCCCTCGCCCCTCGCCCAGGCTGCAACGTCGCTCCGATCGAGCCGACGACGGCCGCCGCACTCACCTCTGCCCCGCGGCGCCCTCCGGATGCCACGGCTCGCCCGGCTTGCCCACTCGCCGCTGGCCAAGCCCCGTCCGCGGGGGCCGCCTCGGAGCGCAAGGCGTGGGGCGAGGCTCCGGCAACCCTTCCTCCGCCCGCCGGACGGGAATCCCGGGCAGGCTTGGCCGGTGGAACTCCCGCCTGGGGGGAAGGGTGTGTGTGCCAGGGACGGTGGGAGCCCGCGGGCGCCAGGGGCAATGGGCGGCGGGAGCAGGTTGCAGAGCGTGCAGCCGGCTGGGCGTTCCGCGGTTGGTGCCGAGGCTCCCGGGCACGCCAAGGTAGGTCAGGCAGCTTAAAAGACCTGGCTCTTTAAAAAAATATATCTATGTATTTTTTTCTTTAATCTACATAAGTGCTTAATGAATAGTGTATTGTGTGAACTCAGTGTATTGTGTGAGTATAAAATACTAATACAGAGGAGGAAGGAGAGGAGGAAGAGGAAGAAGAAAAAGAAGTAGAGAAGAGGAGGAGGAAGAATAGGAAGTAGAAGAAGAAGAGGAGGAAGAAGAAAGAAGAAAATAGAAGAGGAGGAAAAAGGGGATGAAGGAGAAGAAGAGGAGGAGGAAGAGGAAGTAGAGGAGGAGGAAGAGGAGGAGGAGAGGAAGAAGAGGAGGGGGAAGGAGAAGGAGGAGAAACTTGGTTGATTCCTAGGATGCTGGCAGCAATCCATATCAACCATCACCACCAGTCAATTGTGTTTGTGATACATTTTTAAATGTTCAGTTGACTGAGTTTCATGTTTAATTAATAAATAAAATATGTAATAATAATGTTTACTTATATGTAGGAGTAATCTTTCATCATTTACTTATACATAGCAATATTTTACCTTCTAATTTCTACCTCTTTTAGCTAACCACTGGTAAAAAAAATCCCAGGTTAAAAAAATATTCTGATCCTTCCTTGTCTTTTATTTTTAATGTCAATCTATCCATCTCTGCAGTCTTAGTATTTTTCTAATTATATTTCCATCTGTGGGACCTGGCTCTTTTTAAAGTTTGGGGCTCCAAAGTAAAGTTTTCACATTGGTGGTGGTGGTGGATAGATTCATATCTGATCCCCCTCCCCCCTCCTCATTCTACAGGTAGTCCTCGACTTACAACAGTTCATTTAGTGACCATTCTAGGCCCTGAAATAAAAGGGACTTATGACCGTTTTCCACCCATACAACGGTTGACACACTCCTCAGGGTCACAGGATAACAACTCAGACATTTGGCAACACTCACATTTACGACGGTCACAGTGTCCCAAGGTCACATGGCCCCCTTTTGTGACCTCCTGACAATGGGGAAGCCAGATTCACTTAACAACCGTGTCACTAATTTAACCACTGCAGGGATTCACTTAATAAGTGGCAAGAGAGGTCGTGAAAATGTCCCAAACCTCACCGAACGTAAATCTCACTTAGCAACAGAAATTTGGGCTTGAGTTGTAAGTCGAGGAGTACCTGCACTCCCCCCTCCCCATCTTACAACTAAGCGTGAATTGTGTTTTGTGTTGTTGTAGTATTTTATCAATATCATTTTTATCTCTTGATATTATAAGCAGCTGTTACCTTGTGCAAGTTTAATAAATAAAATTGGTCAGCAGGGGGCGCTTTCAAGGCTGAAAGGGGGCTTGAAGCAAGGAATTGCAAGCTCTCCCCCCCCCCCCCCAAGGTTGGTTGGGCAAATTCTCACACACACCCAGCTCACATCTGCGGCTCTTGGGATCCCCCCCAAAAAGACTTGGGGATCTCTTGGAAGCAGCCTTTCCAAAGACGGAGCATTGGACTGCAAGGTCCATCCTCCCCAGCCCACACCGCAGGAGGGGAGCTGAAGACCAGCCAACCCCTCGGCATGGTGGCTGACGGTGAAGACAGACAAGAGTTTGGTCCACAGCCCTAGTAGGACTACAATTCCAACGATGCTGATCCTCGGCAAGCCTGGGTGGGGAGCATGGCCGGTGTAGTCCACCCTCGCTGGGAAGGGGACAGAAACAAACATTAAGGTAGCAAGGGGATAATGCATTTTAATATTCCCCTCTCTATTCCTTGGCCTGGGAATTCAATAAAGGCTGGACTACAACTCCCATCAGCCCCAGCTGACTGCCCCCTTGACTTTTTTGACCCCACACTGCAGCACATTAACGGAGAGGATCAATAAATGTACTTAAATAAATAAATACTTCTGTTGAATGTATAAATCTTTAGTAAAACACATTTTATGTTGAATGGATGTTTAATAAAAAACTGTTTTTATGTTGAATTAATTTATGGTGTTGCAATAAATAAATGTTTATGTTAAATGGATAACTATAACTAAATGTTTATGTTAAATGGATAACTATTTGATAAGTAAATCATTGCGTTGTACCTGCCATGTTTAGGATTTTCCGTTGTGGGTTTCAAAAATGCTTTCAGCTGCCTGGGGGTGTCCCTTGAGTGCGAGTTGGGAAGCTGTATAAATTTGTTTTCATAAAATAATTTGCATTTCATACGTTTTCTCTCCTTTGCACGCTGCTGAATTAAACTATAATTAATCCACCATTCTGAGTGATGAGGCTTGCATCCCCATTGAGCCAATAGATCCAGGTTTAGAACTAGCCAACATTGATACTCAGTTGAGGCATAACAGAAAAGAATTGGGGGGAAATTCTGATTTTAAGTCCAAATGTGGCTCTTGGAATTCCAAAAAATGGATTTTAATGAGTTCAGTCATAAAAAAATCTCGCAATAGCAGGAGAAATGCAGCTTTTTGGTTAACAAGGCACTGATTTAATGTGTTTTATTTGCATATCTATTTAGCAGCGAAACTATTTCTCCCCCCAACTGGTGAAAAGAAGCAAAATAGCTATCCTAGGACTTACAACTGTTCATTTAGTGACAAAACTACAACGGCAGTGAAAATTGATTTATGACAATTTTTCACATTTACAACCGTTGCAACATCCCTATGGCCAAGTGTTCAAAATTTGGACGCTTGGCAACTGACTTGTATTTATGACGGTCGCAGTGTCCTGGGGGTGTGATCCCCTTTTGCGACCTTCTCACAAGCAAAGGCAATGGGGAAGCCATTCACTTAACGACTGCACGAATGACTTAACAACCGTCTCGTTTAGTAGTGGACATTTGGGGACTGAATTGTGGTCGTAAGTCGAGGACTACTGGCCTCCAGACTCCTTCCACCTCCAATCCTTTTGCCAAGCAGCCACATCCCTGCATCTGTCGTTGAATGAGGACCACGTGTGCTTCATAGGTAGTCCTTGACATACAAACCACAATTAAGCCCAAAATCTCTTTTGCTAACTGAGACAGTTACATTCTGTCCCATTTTACAACCATGCTTGCCACTGCCATTAACTGAATTCAGGCAGTTGTTAAGTTAGCAACATGGTTGTTAAGTGAATCCGGCTTCCTCCATTACCTCTGCATGTGGGAAGGTTGCAAAAGGGGAAACCCATGACCCTGGGACACCGCGACCGTCATAAGTATGAACCAAGCATTCTGAATTTTGATGACATCATTGTGGGCATGCTGCAAAGGACGTAAGTGTGAAAAATGATTGTAAGTCATTTTTTTTCAGTGCTGTCGTAATTTTGGTCATTAAGTGAAAGTTCGTAAATTGAGGACCAAGGGGCAGCCTCTCCCCCTCAATGGAAATTAGATAAACTGAATGGATGGATGATAGATAAATGATAGATATATATAGAGAGAGAGACAGACAGACAGAGAGAAAGATAGATGATAGAGATAGAGATCGAGAGAGATATAGATTGAGAGAGAGATAAAAATAGATAGAAAGATAGATATCGAGAGAGATAAAGATAGATAGAAAGATAGAAAGATACATAGATAGATAAGAGAGATAAAAATATAAAGATGAGAGAAATAGAATAACTTTGTCACTTTAAATGTACACCAATCAACATACTTATATTAAAATGAAATGATAATGGATGGACGGACAGACGGATGGATAAGATAGATTGATAAAGATGGGGAAGCCAGATCCGCTTAACAACCATGTTACTAACTTAACGTCTGTGATAATTCACCTAACAAATGTGGTGAAAAAAGTCGTAAAACAGGGCAAAACTCACTTAACTAATGTCTCACTTAGCAACAGAAATTTTGGGCTCCATTGTGGTCGTACGTTGAGGACTACCTGTGTCAGAAGTCCAGGTCCTTGCATTGCGTTGAATAAAACCTGCCAGCCGGAAAAACTCCCATCATTTAATATGTTCCGAAGAGACCATCCAGGATCTTGCAACGCGAGCGGCCTCTTGGGTCCGTCACTCCTCCGATCCTGGTTCCTCGCTTAAACTGCAGTTAAAGACTTCCTGGAAAACCTGCAGGAAGGGCTGGGTGGCTTCGTCCACCGAGACGTGTCTCTGGAGCTCCTGGCTTAGGGAGGTCACCCCCAGCCCCTCCAGGCCACACGGGACGATGTGGTCGAACCAGGACAGGTCGGGGCAGCAGTTCAGGGCCAATCCGTGCGTGGTGATGTGTCTTCCGCAATGCACACCTGGGGGGCAAGCGGGAGAGAGAGGCAGTAGGACAATATCAATACGAGAGGGCAGAGTACAAGAATGGTAATGAATGAATGGTGATGCAATATTGTGCAATATCAACACAATAATAATAATGGTGATGCAATATTGTGCAATATCAACACAATAATAGTAATGAATGGTGATACAATATTGTGCAATATCAACACAATAATAGTAATGAATGGTGATACAATATTGTGCAATATCAACACAATAATAGTAATGAATGGTGATGCAATATTGTGCAATATCAACACAATAATAATAATAATGGTGATGCAATATTGTGCAATATCAACACAATAATAGTAATGAATGGTGATACAATATTGTGCAATATCAACACAATAATAATAATGAATGGTGATACAATATTGTGCAATATCAACACAATAATAATAATGGTGATACAATATTGTGCAATATCAACACAATAATAATAATGAATGGTGATACAATGTTGTACGTCAATACAATATTGTACAAGAATGGTAATGAATGAATGGTGATACAATATTGTGCAATATCAATACAATATCATACAATACAGTAATAATAAGGAATGAATGGTCACAATACTGTACAATATTAATACAACATTCTTCAATGTAATACAATAATAATAATAATAATAATAATAATTAATTAATTGCAATGTCCCGCTCCTATCACTCATTCCAGAGGCCCAGGCTGGGCAAGATCCATGGGTTCGTTAGTCCACTCTCCATTTGAAGCCTGCCGTCTGAGCTGGCTGGGCAGCATGGGCGTGGCAGTCCCC
Organism: Natrix helvetica; assembly: GCF_964273705.1. Classification (NCBI taxonomy): domain Eukaryota; kingdom Metazoa; phylum Chordata; class Lepidosauria; order Squamata; family Natricidae; genus Natrix; species Natrix helvetica. The sequence continues at coordinate 1,846,747 of NC_138550.1, read as the reverse complement.
CTTCTATCACAGCACTGGGGACCCCAAGACTGGACCCAGGAACCCAGGTTGGCTGAGGATCATAGGTGGGTTAGTCTCCTCCCCATTAAGAGCCCTGACCAGCTGGGTACCATGGGCCTGGCAGTCCCTCTCCTCTGCATGTACTGGGGACTCCCAGAGTGGGGCCAGGAACCCCCAGGGTGGTCAACACAAATGGGTATATTAGTCCCCTCTGCGGCCCCGGCCAGCCGGGCACCATGGGCCTGATAGTCCCCCCTCCTATTGCTGATTCAGGAGCCCAGAGTGGGCAACATGCATGGGTAAGGTAGTCCCCTCTCCATTTACAGCCCGCAGCCTGAGCTGGCCGGGCACCATGGGCCTGGCAGTCCCCCCACCTATCACTTTATTCTGCAGCCCCAAGGTGGGCAAGATGCATGGGTCCGGTAGGCTCCTCCGCGGCCCTGGGCGGCCGGGCACCATGGGCCCGGCAGTCCCCCCTCCTCTCACCGATCCGGAGGCTCCAGGGCGGGCAAGGCGCATGGGCGCGGTAGTCCCCCCCCCCCCCGGCCTCTCACCGATGGCGCAGAGCTTGCGGTCTCCGAGCCAGACGCCGGTGCGGGGCGGCGGGAGGGCGCGGGCGCGGGGGAGGCCGAGGCGGCGGCAGGAGTCCCGGGCCAGGCGCTCCAGGGCGGCCACGTAGGCGCGGAGGGCGAGGCGGCGGCGGCGCAGGTCCAGCACCGGGTAGGCCACCAGCTGGCCCGGCCCGTGGAAGGTCATCCGCCCGCCGCGACCCACCCGCGCCACCTCCGCCCCCAGCGCCCGCAGCCGCCCCGGCTCCAGCCCCGGCTCCCCCCGCAGCCCCGCCGTGTAGACCGGGCCCCGCGGCTCCCACAGCACCAGCCGCTCCGGCTCCTCCGCCGAGCCCCGCAGCGCCGCCGCCGCCGCCTCCTGCGCCCCCAGCGACGCCCCCAGCGAGACCCGGCCCAGCCGCACCAGCCGCACCGGCCACCCGCCGCCCGCGCCCCCTCCTCCCATGGCTGACACGCCCCGCCCCCGGACACGCCCACGCACGTGCCTGCGCTCACGGGTCCCGCTTTCGCTTTCGCTTTCTTCCCTCCTCCTCTTCTCCCTCTTCCTTCCCAGTCTTTCTCCTTCACTTTATCTCCTCCCTCCCTTCTTTCCACTTCCATTTCACTTTCTTCCCCTTCCCCTCCCTCCTTCTCCTCTTCCTCCCTCCCTCCTTTCCTTCTCCATTCTCATTCCATTCTCCCTCTATTCTCTCTCCCTTCCCATTCTTCCTCCTTTCTTTTATCTCCTTTCCTTCTGTCCATCTCCCTCCCTCTCTGCTTCCCTTCTTTCCGCTTTCATCTTCCCTTCCCTTCCCTTCCCTTTTCCACTTCCCTTCCTTTCCTTCTCCATTCTCATTCCCTTCTCTCTCTATTCTCTCTCCCTTCCCATTCTTCCTCCTTTATTTTATCTCCTTCTTTCCTTCTATCCATCTCCCTCCCTCTCTGCTTCCCTTCTTTCCACTTTCATCTCCCTTTCCCTCTCTCTCTCTTCCTTCATCCTTTCCTTCCTCCCTTTCCCTCCCTCCCTCTGCAAAACGCAGCCCAAGTGATCACATTTTTTTTTCCTTTTTAAACAGTCAAGTGATCTTCTGTGTGTGTGTGTGTGTGTGAACAATCTCCGGTCAACACTGTAGAAACGGCTGCCATATCCAAACAATGCCATGACCTATTTGTGTTTTACAACAACGCAATAAAACAATATAAAGGAGGGGAAGAATAAAAGACTTTTTCGCCCAGCCGCCTCTGAGCTGCCTACTCTGGAACCAGAGTCCAAAAGAGCTTGTCCTCAAGAGTTCTGAGAAGCAGCAAATTTGTTGACTTTCTCACTTGTTAAAACTTGGAGAAAGGATCATAACAGTGGAACTTGCAAAGCGCATGGGTGAGGCATGGCAAAGAGTGAGCCGGCTGCTATTTTTGCTTAAACCAGCTTCTCCCATTGGAGTGCTATCCAGATAGATTTACAACTCCGAGCCCCAGAATTCAACGAAGTGCAATGACAATAAAATAAATAAACTGGTGAATTTTGAGAGTTGAAGTCCACACCTCTTCAAGTCACCAAGCCTGAGAAACATGTAATGCAGGGGTGTCCAAACTTGGCAACTTTAAGACTTGTGGACTTCAACTCCCAGAATTCCCCAGCCAGCTCTGCTGGCTGGGGAATTCTGGGAGTTGAAGTCCACAAGTCTTAAAGTTGCCAAGTTTGGACACCCCTGATGTAATGTATGCAAATTTTGATTTGGAGGCCTAGGGTTATCTTCCTGATTGTATTACTTTCTTGTTTGTATGCTGAGAACTTAAGCAGCGGAGACAACTTCCTTGTACGTCCAATCACAATTGGGAAATAAAGAATTATGTTATGTTCTATTCTTTCCTCTTTCTCTTTTCCATCCTTCCTTTTTCTCTTCTCTCTTCTCTTCTTCTCTCCTCTTCCTCTTCTATTCTATTCTATTCCATCCCATCCCATATTATTCTATTCTATTCTGTTTTGTCCTTTCCATTTTCTCTTCTGCATCCTTCCTTTTTCTCTTCTCTCCTCTCCTCTCTTCTTCCCTTCTATTCCATACTATCCCTTCCCTATTCCAGCCCAGCCCAGCCCATATTATTCTATTCTGCTTTCCATTTTATCTTCTCCATCGTTCTTTCTTCTCTTCTCTCCTTCCTCTTCTGTTCTTTTCTCTCCTCTGCCCTATCCCATCCCATCCTATCCTGTCCTTGGCTTCCAGCTGAAGGCCTCAGTCCCAACTGCACTATGAATTCTGTGCACCTGTGTAACACACTCGCCTTGGCCTGATTCCACCAGGATGCATTCAGCACCCCCGTCTTTCCAGAGGATGTGTGACTGATTTATTTTGGGAGAAGGAAAAACATTTCTTTCTTTCTTTCATGGCCTGCCACGGCATAGCCCTAGGAAGTCACAGTATCTTAATAAATCCGTTTCCTTTTCGAAACACGACAAGGAAGCAGCCTGGGTCTCAGTCGTGCTTCGTTTATAGCTGGTATCCGGTCTTCATATCTTAAGATGGGAGTTTAGCACACGATTCCCAGCCATTTGAAGGAATTCCCTTGCACCTTGGCTGTGGCGGAGTTGTGAAAAGGTGCACATGTAATCCTCGGTTTACGACCACAAATGTTTCAGCCTATAATTTTCGTTGCTAAGCAATACAGTTGTTAAGTGAGTTTTGCCCCATTTTACGACTTTCCTTGCCACAATTGTTTAATCTGGCATGACACATTTAAAAACCACTTGCCAACAGAACCACAGAGCAAAAACTAACCATCCTGATTCTGGACATAAGTTGGAACTATCTGTAGTAGACCAACTTTGATGGCATTGTTGCTCCTTCAATTTAGTCTCGTCTGCTGGGAACTGCCTGGAAAAATCAGCATTTTAACCGAATAACATAAAAATAGAATCACAGAGTTAGGAGGACCCTTGGAGGTCTTCTAGTCCAGCCCCCTGCTCAAGCAGGAGACCCTATACCATTTCAGACAAATCGCTGTCCAATTTCTTCTTGAAAGCCTCCAGTGATGGAGCATTTACAACTTCTGGTGGCAAGCTGTTCCACTGGTTGATTGTCCTCACTATCAGGAAATTTCTCCTTAGTTGCTTCTCTCCTTGATTAGAACATAGAATATAGAATAACAGAGTTGGAAGGGACCTTGGAGGCCTTCTAGTCCAACCCCTTGCTCAAGCAGGAGACCCTTTACCATTCCAGACAAATGGCTATACAAACTCTTCTTAAAAATGTCTAGTGATGGAGCACCCACAATTTCATGTGGCAAGCTGTTCCACTGGTGAATTGTCCTCACTATCAGGAAATTTCTCCTTAATTCCAGGTTGGTTTTTTTCCTTGATTAGTTTCCATCCATTGGTTCTTCTCCTGCCTTCAGGGGCTTTGGATAAATGAAATTTCATTGCATGCAGCTCTCAAAGGGTCACCTCCTCCAGTATACACTAAACATGACAAGATAAATTAATTAATGAATACAAATTTATGCCTATGCCCACCGATATGATAAGACGTAGAGAAACAACAAAGTCTAGTTCAGATGCCTGCGTGCACATTGTAGACATCACTGGGTTTCTGTGCATTCCATGCTGGAAATAAACGCCTCGGGAAGCTAGGATATAAATCTGAGCCATAAAGAAATAAAAGAAATATATCTATTTCAAGCACGTCCCCACCCAGCAATTACATCAATGCAAAATCTTAATGTTCTTTTTCCATGCACCTGATCCCTGTTTTATGAGACTGGCCTGTTCCACAGAACGTCCGGCCAGCAGAAAAAGCAGCAACAGGAAGTCAAGGTAGAGAAGGAAAATAATTGCAGGAATTGGGGATCTTCCAGTCCAGTGAAGAGAAGGACTAGGGATGACTTGATAGCAGCCTTCTAATACTTGAGGGGCTGCCGCAAAGAAGAGGGGGGGGGGTTCAACCTTTTATCCAAAGCCCCTGAAGGCAGGACAAGAACCAATGGATGGAAACTAATCAAGGAGAAAAGCCAACCTGGAATTAAGGAGAATTCTATTCCTATTCCTATTCTATACATTCCATATTCTATTCTATTCTATTCTATTCTATTCTATTCTATTCTATTCTATTCTATTCCTATTCCTATTCCTATTCTATTCCTATTCTATTCCATTCCATTCTTCATTCCATTATCCTATCCTATCCTACTCTACTCTATTCTATTCCAATCCTGTTCTATTCCAATCCGTTCCGTTCCGTTCCACACCACTCCACTCCACTCCACCGCACCCCATTCCATTCCATCCCATTCTCTTCTATTCTATATATTCATTTATTCTGTCATGTTCATGTAGGGTCTATTGGAGGTGGTGACCTTTTGAGAGCTGCATGCAGCGAAATTTCATTTTAATGAATGCCGATTGGTGTACATTCCAAGTGACCATAAAGTTATTCTAAATCCAAACAAGGGCAGAGAATGGAGGAAAAACACCGGAGGTATTTGTGTTCCAGGTTGCATCACTTTCCTCCAGCTGCTGACGGGGGGAATTCCAGAGGTTGTTGGGGTTTTTTGCATCCTGGGTCACAAGGAGTGAATTCTGACGCAAATCAACTTTTCCTGCTTTTTCTCTTTTAATCTCTCTCCAGCTAATAATAATTGGAGGTCAGAAGGAAGCAAGCAAAGTCCATCCAAACTGGTTTTGTAAATAAGGACATTCTGTATGTAACAGAATAACAGAGTTGGAGGGGACCTTGGAGGTCTTCTAGTCTAACCCCCTGCTCAAGCAAGAGACCCTATACAAATAGTCCTTGACTTATGACCACAACTGAGCCCAGAATTTCGGTTAGTAAGCAAGATATTTGTTCAGTGAGTTTTGCCCCATTTTTCGACCTTCCTTGGCACAGTTGTTAAGTTAGTCACACGGTTGTTAAGTGAATCCGGCTTCCCCCTTGACTTCGACTGTCAGACAGTCGCAAAAGGGGACCACGTCATCCCACGACCCTGCAACCGTCATAAATATGAGTCAGTTGCCAAGAGTCTGAATTTTGATCACGCAACCACGGGGATGCCACAAAGGTTGTAACTGTGAAAAAATTTGTAGAACAGAAAAACAAGTCCCTTTTTCCCCAGTCCAGTTGTAACTTTGAATCAGGGGTGAAATCCAGCCGGTTCTGACAGGTTCTGGAGAACCGGTAGAGGAAATTTTGAGTAGTTTGGAGAACCAGCAAATGCCACCTCTGGCTGGCCCCAGGAGTGGGGAGGGAAGGGGGATTTTGCAGTATCCTCCCCTGCCACGTCCACCAAACCACACCACGCCCACCAGGCCACGCACTCAGAACCGATAGTAAAAAAAAATTGAATTTTACCACTGCTTTGAATAGTCACTAAATGAACTGTTATAAGTCGAGGACTGGCTGTCATAATTTTGTCTGGCCGGAGAGCTTTCCCCAGGAGAGGAATATAAACGCACCTCTCAAAATAGCCCTTTCCGGGACGGAAGGCAATTTCTCTCCCCCCCCCCCCCCCCCCCAGGAGGCATCTTCCAGCTGTGCCAGCAGAAAAACAAAACCACGTCAGAGCCACAACTGCACGCAAGACCCAAACAGGCAGATGTAGGATAAGCAGGAAATTGGCCCCAAAATTTGCAAAAACAGGAAACATCCGGAGGAAAAGCAAAAATGCACAGGGGGTTGCAGAGAAGAAAGGAGAAAAGATTCAGCTTTCCTGGATTTTTGCGCCGGTGTGTGTTTGTGTGTTGTGCGCGTGTGAAGCCATTTGGAATGCATGGAAACAAAGAAAGAAGATGGGAGATGGAGGATAGGCTGGAGATGGAAGGGAGAAGTCTCTTTTTTTTTTAAATAATGCAATTTTGCAAAACAAAGCAGGGGAAAAAACCCCATCTAACCCATCTTTCTATAATAAATAAAATTATAGGGGGACCCTGGAGGTCAACCATCTGGCGCCTGCAGGCAATCCTCGACTTACGACCCCCGTGGAGCCCAAAACAAAGGTCTCGCTCATCAAATGACACTTTGGGCTCCATTGGGGTCGTAAGTCGAGGACGCTGCCTCCTCAGCGCCTCCAAATCCCATCATCCTCTGCGCCGGGGTGGCGACGTTAGGCTCAAGCACCTTTTTCCCGCCCACCGCGCTCTAACTGCGGGCGTTTGTTGCGGTCTATTGTCACTTCGCGGCCGCCGTAGCTTCGCCGGAACTGGCTGCGCTCGGCCGCCGTAGCGAGCGCGCGCCAAAGCAAGGATCGCGGCCTGGCGTTGCCATGACGGCGGTGGAGGGTCGCGGAGGGGAAGGGGCGCTGTGGGGCTCTCGTGGCCCCGGTCGCCCCGCCATGGAGGATGAGCTTTACCTGGAGAACATCGACGAGTTCGTCACGGACCAGAACCGAGTCGTGAGTGGGGTGGGTGGGTGGGTGGGAAATCTGTGGGGGGTGGGGTCCCACGGTCACTCAAAAGCTTTATCATTATTATAAATAAATAAAATAAATAAAAGAGTTTAATTGTTGAAATGCGTTTAGTTGCTTCCCTGCGGCCCTTTGAGGCCCCCAACTCGAATCCTGCCTCCTTCCCCCAACGTGCTCTACTCCAACTCCCATCATCCCCAGCGGGGATTGATAGGGATTGTGGTAGGCCTCAAGAGGGCCTCTTGAAGGGGGGGGGGCGGAGACCAAGCAAGAGGGATCCGAAGGGGCGACTCCTGAGACCCCGCGGGAGCCTTGTTGCTGTTGCTCTGCAAGGGACTCCAAACATCCCATAATATCCTTGGCCTTTGGGCCTTCGTCTCCCCCTCCGAGGGTCAAAAGGGGAGGGGGGTCCTCTTTGGGATTTTAGGGAGCCCCCCCCCGAGTTTTCGAATGGCAGGCCTGGTTATGCATCTCTTCATTTGGGGAGGGGGCTTATATTCCCCCCCCCCAAATCCACAGCAGCCCTGAACTCTGGATTCCCCTTTGGCATTAAGGGAAATAATGGTAAGTCATCATAAGTGTCTGTGTGTGTGTAGCAAATGACAAAAAGAATGGGATGACTTCTCCAGAAAAGAAATATATGAACTACGCAATCGGGCATGTGTGTATAAACAAATACTATATGCATAGCATAGCTTTTGTTTCTGTTTTGTGATAGTAATGGTTGGGTAAGGGTAGGGTACAGTATGGTATGGTCTTTATTGTCATTGTACAAAAGAAATACAAGGAAATTGGCCTTAGCCTCACTGGTGCAATCCATGACAACAAATGCAAACAACATAAATAGAATCCCAAAGCAGGTAATCAGGGGAAAAGAAAAAAGGAAAAACCGAATCATACGTTTCAACATGTGCATGGAGTGATTGTGGTTGTGTTTAAGAGTCTGACAGCCCAAGGAGAGAAACTATTTTTAAATCTATGTCTGTGTGTGTATAGATAGAGAAAATTAAAAAACAGTATGATGTCTCCAGAACAATAAATATATAAACTGTATATACATTACACACAGACAGAGAGAGAGAGTTTAAATGAGAAAACAACAATTGGGACGGCCTCCTGTTTATATAGTAATTTTATTTATGCCTGCATAATTGCTTGCAAACCTCAAATGACTTTCTCCAGCCAAGGTCCAGGCCTCCCCCAAAAGTCAGCTATGAGGTATAATGAACCATATTCTGAAGAACTGTGTTGTGAATAATGACACATATAGCAACAGTCACCTGTAGAGGTGTCAGTTCTGTCTTCAAGCTGGGAGGTCAGCCTCCCTGGACTCCAGGACTCTTCCCAACCCAAGGATGATTGTAGTAGTGTTGGTTCAATAAGTGGTGGCATTTTTTAAAAAATAATGACATGCCTTCCTTTGCAGGTAACATATAAATGGCTGAGCTTTACCTTGGGAGTTCATGTGAATCAAGCAAAGCAGTAAGTTGTTAATCTCTCTTGCCTGTATTTAGTAGTCCAGCCTGAAAAACAGAAACACATCATCTCTAATCCTCATGTAGTCCTCATGACCACAATTGAGCTCAAAATTTCTGTTGCTAAGTGAGACTGTTGTTAAGTGAGTTTTGCCCCTTTGTACAGCCTTTTTGCAACAGTTGTTAAGTGAATCACTGCAGTTGTTAAGTTAGTCACACAATTGTTAAGTGAATCTGGCTTCCCCATTGACTTTGCTTGTAACAGCCACAATCTGAACTGCCATCACTGAACCGCTTCATTTAGCAATGGAAATTCCAGGACTACATGTAAACAAACTTTGTTACATGTCCATTTTAATTTGGGATTATCGTTGGAATGTGTTACCCTTTAGGGCAGGAGTCTTACCCTCAAAGAGAGGGGCTGGCCCAAAGTCAACAAGCTGGCTTTCATGGCTAAGGCAGGACTAGAACTCACCATCTCCTTGGCCCAAAGTCACCCAGAACTCACCGTCACCTTGGCCCAAAGCCACCCAGCCTGGTGCTTTAACCACTAGACCAAACCACTTTTCATATTAGCTGTTTAATCTTGAGCTGCAGAGCTTACTTTGGATGACGTATGCTCTTGTTTAGTTTTTCAGTGGTCAGTTGTTGAAAATTTCAAAAAAATTAATTGTCTGTTTTAATCTTGGCCTTTACCCTCCTTTTTACAGGATGTTATATGACTACGTAGAAAGGAAACGGAAGGAGAATGTGGGAGCCCAGTTGCATGTCACCTATTTGCTGGCAGGGAACCTTGTTCAGAGCGGGCACACCGTAAGTCACAAAGGGGATTTCTCTTGCATTGGACATTTGAATTTAAATTTGGTAGCCGGAGTGGAAGCTGAAACCCAGCATTGCAGGCTTAAATCGCTTCCCTCAAAATGAGTTCTACCGATGCCCAGAAAACATGAGTGCCAATTATATACCGTATTTTTCAGAGTATAAGACACACCAGAGTAAAAACAAGTTTTTGCCTCCGCAGGCCGCCTAAACCCTCTGCATGCCTCATTTTTTTGTGAAGAACGGGGCATGCAGAGAGTTTGAGAGACCTACAAAGTGCTCCTGGGAGCTTGCGAGAGGCAAAAACGCCCCATTTTTTTCTAAAACGGGCCTGTTTTTGCCCAAAACAGGGCATGCATAGCCTTTAGGTGGCTTGTAGAGTGCTCCTGGGGGGCTGGATGGGGCAAAAACGAGCAAAAAATGGCCCATTTTTTCACTCGTTTTGCCCTCCCCAGCCCCCAGGAGCACTTTGCAGGCCTCCCAAACCCTTTGCACGTCCATTTTTGTGAAGGCGGGGTTTCGGGAGGCCAAAAATGTTGTATTCAGTGTATAAGACGCACCCAGATTTTCACAGTCTTTTTTTTGGGGGGGGGGGGGGGAGGTGCGTCTTTTACTCCGAAAAATACAGTATGTTAGTGATCAGTCTTTGGGTGATAAGAAATATTTGCTGAAGTAATAAGCTGCCTTTTCTTTTTTTAGTACCATAAGGTTGCAGTAGTGAGAGAAGATAAATTAGAAGGTAAGTTTGTACAAAACTTCAAAAATCAGATCTGAAAAATACAGCGAATTCTTTTTCCATCTTTTTTTTTTAATTTTCCCCACAACAGCCACCACGTGAGGTGGGCTGGGCTGAGAGGGAGAGACCGGCCCAAAGGCACCCAGTTTATTTACCCCACTTGTTTTGAGAAAACCTCCCTCCCTCCCTCCCTTCTTCTGCCTCCTTTCCAGCCTTGAAGTCCAAATTCTCCACAGTGGCCAGCGTGCACGTCTACAGCATCCAGAAAGCCCAACTGAAGGACAGCAGCCCCCTCTTCAACACCGACTACGACATCCTCAAGGCGAATCTCGAGAACTGTGGCAAGTGAGTGAGCTCGCGGCAAGCCGTTGGTGTCATGGTGGCCGTTCTGAGCTACACATGGCAAGCTGACAGCCTGACATCAGTAACAGTCGGGGGGGGGGGGCAGCAGTGGGGCTGGGGGACGCAGGGAGGGAACTTACGGGAATCAAACCAGGGGTGAAATGCTACCAGTTGGGGCATTAAAAACATTAATAAGAGTTTTTTTTTAAAAGTTCCAGCGATTGTCGCACAGCTGATCTTTGGAACTTTAAAAAAAAAAAATTTAAGCATTTTTTTTACAGGTTCTCTGGAAACGCGGGTGTGGTGGTGGTCTGTTTTTGCTCTCAGCAGGCCAAAAATGGAGGGTGAGAGAGTATCTGTTTTTGCTCCCAGCAGGCTTCCCTGAAGGGTTAGGGTTTCCCTGAAGCCTGCTAGGCCAGAAACGGGGCGGGGGGGGGGGTTGCTGAGAAAAGAAAGAGAGAGAGAAAGAAAGAAAGAAAGAAAAAGGGAGGGAGGGGAAAAGGAGTGGAAGGACGGACTATAAACTTGGCACTAGACGCAGCATCAGAGGATTATCCAGGGCTGGAAGGTATCTGGAGATCATCTAGTCCAACCCTGCTCAAGCAGGACAGTGTTAAAGTGAGTTTCTGTCTTTTGATCCTCCAGTTACTTGACTACATAGCCACGCCCACCCAGTCACATGACCCCCCACCCAGTCACCCCCACCAAGCCATGCCCACAGAACCTGATTTCACCACTGACTCAAACCCAAGACGTGCTGTCCCACGGGAAACACCCAACTGCCAGTGAGCGCACGAAGTGAAGGCTTAAGCCATTTGTTAATAGCTGACTGGACCTTTAGTGATAAACCAGGGGGGATTGTCCAGGACCAAGGGAAAGTTAACGTATCTTTTGTGTGCGGAAATCTCTGAACCAGCTTTGACTCTTCTGTAACCACTTTGGCTTTAGTAAAGCACAGGTAGTCCTTGACTTACGACCACAGTTGAGCCCAAAGTTTTCATTGCTAAGTGAAATGTATTTTAAGTGGTTTTTGCCCCATTTTACAACCTTTCCACGGTTGTTAAGCGGATCACTGCCGTTGAGTTAGTCACAGTATTGTTAAGTGAATCTGGCTTCTCCCCAGTGACTTTGCTGGTCAGAAGTTTGCAAAAGTTCGTGCGACCCTGGGACACTGCGACCGTCATAAAGATGAGTCAGTTGCCGAGTGTCTGAATTTTGATCCCATGATCATGGGAGGCCGCAACTGTTGTAAGTGTAATAAAACAGTATTAAGTCATTTTTACATATTTTTTTTCAGTTCTGTTGTTACTTTGAATGGTCACTAAATGAGCTGTTGTAAATTGAGGACAGCCTGTGCACTTTTGGCTAATCATGGGTCAGGAGTCTTTCTTTCCTGATTGACCAAGTTGGGACAGTCGACAAATAGTTCTGGATGCGACTTTGTTGAAAACTGAAATTGTTTCCAGATCTTTGACAATTTTGCTGAACAATTTTCTCACTCAACAACATAAATGTTGGGCTCCATTGCGGTCATAAGTTGAGGACTGCCTGTATTTAGTTCCATTGCTAACAGAATGTGTTCATTCTGCTCCTAGATTTAGCGCCATTTGCTGTCCTGCCGCCATCATCAGGTCTGTCGCTGAAGGCTCCCAGGCTGAGACCCCCGCCCAGCCTCCACCCGCCACAAGTGCGCTCCTCGCTCCCGCGCTCAATGGCCATGCTCCAGGTGCGTCTTCCAAGCAGCCCGCCCAGCTGATGAAAGGCATTATGGGAATGTTTGCGGCCAAAGCAACCTCCAAAACGAAGAACACCAACAAGGAAGCTAAACCGGAGACCAAAGAGACGCCCAGTGTAAGTTTTCAAACTTGGAATACCATACTTTTCAGAGTATAAGACGCACCGGAGTATAAGACACACCAGGATTTTGAAGAGGCAAATTTAAAAAAAAAAGGTTTTGCACTCTGCAGACCTCCCCAAAACAGCCTGTTTTTTTGTGAAAACGGGCCCGTTTTTTTATCAAAAAAAGGATATGCATAGCCTTTGGGAGGCTTATAGAGTGCTCCTGGGGGGCGGGGGGGGGAAGGAGCAAAAAAGGGGCCTGTTTTGCATTCATTTTTGCCCTCCCCGGCACCCAGGAGCACTCGGGAAGCCTCCTGAAGGCTATGCACGTCCATTTTTGGAAATGGGTTGGAGTTTCGGGAGACCAAAAATGCTGTATTCAGTGTATAAGACGCACCCAGATTTTCACCCTCTTTTTTGAGGGAAAAGGGTGCGTCTTATACTCTGAAAAATACGGTACTTGGCGGAAGGACCAGGGCTGGCTGGGGAATTCTGGGAGTTGAAGTCCACATATCTTTAAGCCTCCCGCAGTTGGAAAAAACCCTCGTCTAGAGAAAATGCAGGTCGTCCTCGACTTACAAGGGTTCATTTAGTGACCGAAATTACAACAGCGCTGAAAAAAAGTGACATGACCATTTTTTCACACTTACGTACGACTGTTGCAGCATTCTCCATGGTCAAAATTCACACTCTTTGCCACTGGCTCATATTTATGACGGTTGCAGCATCCCGGGGGGGTCGCAGGATCCCCTTTTGTGACCTTCTGACAAGCAAAGTCAACGGGGGAAGCTGGATTCGCTTAACAAACGTGTTACTCACTTAACAACTGCAGCGATTCACTTAACGACGGAAGGAAAAAGGTCGTAAAATGGGACAAAGCTCACTTAACAAACGTCTCACTGAATAGGAATTTTGCTGAGTTATGGTCGTAAGTCGAGGACTGTACAGACTTGGCCATCTCTGCAGTGGTTTTATTGATTTTTATATTGTGTTTCTGGGATATCTTCCTTTCTAACTCTTTTTTAAAATTACTTCTAGGCTTCGGTGACCAACAGCAAAGCCGCAGCGAAAGAGAATATGCTGAACAACTTCTTTGGCAAGGCAGCTGTTAGCAAAGAGGGTGAGCCCCTCTGTATTTTCTCCTCCATTGCAAGTACAGGTAGTCCTCGACTTACAACGACTACCGTTGAGCCTAAATGATGTATTCAAAAGCAGGACAGTTGTTAAGTGAATTTTATCCCATTTTACGACCTTTCCCGCCACACATGAAGTGAATCACTGCAGTGCTTCAGCTAGCAAGACGGTTGTTAAGTGAATCCGGCTTCCCCCATTGACTCTGCTTGTCAGACGGTCACAAAAAGGGACCACGTAACCCTGCACTGCAACAGTCAGAAATGTGAGTCAGTTGTCAAGCTCCCAAATGTAAATTGTGTGACCATTGGGGGGGGGGGTGCGGCAACGGTCATAAGTGTGAAAAACGGACATGTCACTTGGGTGCTGTTGTAATTTTGAATGGTCACTAAATGAACTGTTGTAAGTCGAGCCAGAAAAGAGCCAGTTGCCAAGTGTGCGAATTTTGCCCCCATGACCACACAGGGATGCTTCAAAAGTCGTAAGAGTGAAAAAGGTTCATAAACTGTTTTCAGTGCCAGTATGACTTTGCACAGTCACTAAATGAATGATTGTAAGTCGAGGACTACCTGTTCTAAAAAAAGACTGAACATTGGTTTTGATTGGAGGCAGCTTCCAAATAGCATCCAAAAGTGAATCAGAGTCCGAGGCAAAAGATTCCTCAAAGTTCCAATTTATGAAGAGAGCCATGTTGCCACATCTGGGAAAACCCGAATCTGAAAGCTTCCCGGTTTTCCCCACCTAGTTGAACGTTCAAGATCTTTCCCTCACACCCACAAGTCCCATCCCATGGTCCAATCTCCCACTGCCACTCTGGCAGCTTCCACCCATCCAGTTCCGGCCAGGTGCAGAGGTGCAAAGACAAAGGATGACCTTGGCTTTCTAGAAAGAATGTTGTTATGGCTACATAGCATCTAACCCCCTCCCATTTTCCCACAGTAGAAAATGCCTAGCAGAAGAATAGAAAGGGTGGGAGGCCCAAGACCCCAAAGGAAAGATGGCTGCAGGCCTGACAGCTGCCACTGGTAGTTTACAGGATGAACTCACATGGGTTCATCCCCCATGAAGAGACCTATCCCACCTTGATCGTCACAGGCTGACTTTCCTATTTTCCTCGCTTCTGTGCAGACAAAGCCAGTGCTGAACCCGAGCAACAGAAGGAAGAGCGATCCACTGCCAAGTCCCCAGTTTCCTCCACAGACCCAAAGTCTCCTCTTAACCCTGCTGGCCACGAGAAGGCCAAGAAGGAGGCCGAGCCGGCCAGAGGGCAGCAGAGAGATAAGAAAAGGTAGTGGGTTTGTGTTTCCCTCACTGACCCAGGCTGCGAGGAGTTGGCCTGTTCCAGTCGCTTGTGTGGCTCATTGCAACATTTATACCGATGTTCCCCAACCTTGACAACTTTAAGATGTGTGGACTTCGATTCCCAGAATTCCCAGCCACCATTTTTGAAGTCCAGCTCCCAGAATTCCCCAGCCACAATGTGTGGACTTCAGCTCCCAGGATTCCCCAGCCATGATGTGTAGACTTTACCTCTTAGAATTCCCCAGCCCCTATGTTGGACTTCAGCTCCTGAAATTTATGTGGCCTAAAGTCCATAATCAAAGCATTGATTTTGAACTCCCAGACCCCCCCCCAGGATGTATGGACTTTGACTGCCACAATTCCTCAGCCAGCAGATGAGAATATGCGGTGGGAGGGAGAGGAAATAATTGGAAGAATAGCATGCCTTTAAAAAAAGAAAAGCAATTCAGCTTAAGGCTTGCCTTGCTCCAGTTTTTAATGGGGGCAGAATAGTCCTGGCTGAAAGTTGTACAATTTAAAGGAAAACCTAACTTCTGTGCCTACAAAGAGTACTTGGTTTGGGAAGACTTTTTAGGGGATTCTCCACTTAGCTATTTATTTTATTTTAAAAGCTCAATAAGAGTTTCTCCTCTAGCTTAAGCCAGAGGGGGCTGTTAAGTGAGTTTTGACCCATTTTACGAGTTTTCTTGCCACGGTTGTTAAGTGAATCATTGCAGCTGTTAGGTTAGTAGCAGGGTTGTTAAGTGAATCCGGCTTCCCCATTGACTTTGCCTGTCAGAAGGTCGCAAAAGGGGGAATCACACGACCCCAGGACACTGCAACCCAGGGGTGTCCAAACTTGGGAACTTTAAGACTTGTGGACTTCAACTCCCAGAATTCCCCAGCCAGCTATGCTGGCTGGGGAATTCTGGGAGTTGAAGTCCACAAGTCTTAAAGTTCCCAAGTTTGGACACCCCTGCTGTAACCATTTCAAATATGAAAATTGCCAAGCGCCAAGTTTTGATCATGTCATCCCAGGGATGCTGCAACAGTCTTTAAGTGTGAAAAACCGTCATAAGTCACTTTTGTCATTGCTGTTGTAACTTTGGACGGTCACTGAGCAAATGGTTGTAAGTCGAGGAATACCTGTTTTGGCAAAGCTTTCATTTTTCTTCCTTTTCCACCTAAGCTAAGCTCTCTTTTCTCCCAGAGCAAAGCGGACAGACGTGTCTGATGAGGAGGAGAAAGGAAGCAGACGCCTAAAGAAGAAAAGGCGTCGAATCAAACAGCTTCAGTCAGACAGCAGCGGTGGGGAGGAAGGTGAGTAGAGGTGGGACCCACCGACACTTTAAGTCAGGGGTCTCCAACCTTGGCAACCTTAAGACTTGTGGGCTTCAACTCCCAGAATTCCTCAGCCAGCGTTGTTCCTTCTTGCAGACCCTCCCTCACTGGCAGCTTCTGAAGACAATTCTCCTGTGCCAGCTCAGAAGCCTCAGCCAGCACCTATACCCCTGGAGGTAAATATGCCTAAGCACAGGTGTGTGGGTGTGAGAGAGGAGAGAAAGAGGAAGAAAAGAGAAAGAAAGAAAAATGTGGGTTGGACAGAAAGAAAGGAAAGCAAGAGGAAAGGATGCTGTCTAGGTTTGCCATTCACCCACAGTGACCCACGATTGTGCTTGGTTTTTTTTAATAAAAAGTTTTTTATTCAATAAACATTAAAAACCTTCGACATAGTGCGACATTTCTGGCATAAACCTTTGCATATAGTGATTAGATCTTACAACAATTACATTTTGTATCCATTACATAGGTGTATGTAGTCAGCTGATCCTTTTTTTATATAATTACTAATCATACAAATACATATCCGATTCCTACCTGTCACACATTCTTAATACCATATTTCCCAATTCTTAACTTGTCTGTGTTTTTCTGTCCTGGCCTTTTTCCCCTCGTTTCTAACCATCGGGTACCATTTGTCCCAGATTTCGTGACATTCCGTCTCACCCTTGTCTTTGAGCTCTAGAGTCAGTCTGTCCAGTCCAGAGCTCTAGAGCCAATCATACTCAAGAAGACTGTGCTTGTTGAGTATGATTGAATAAGGCAGCAGGGTCTCCTCACTCTCTTTCTGCTGCCCTCTTTCAGGCTTCCGTGGGAGTGAAGAAAGGCAAGCGGAAACGGGTCTTGAAATCCAGAACTTTTGTGGACGACGAAGGCTGCATCGGTAGGTAGCTCGTGGGGTTCCCGGGCACAATAAATCCCAGTGCCGTTGTAACTATGAACGGTCACTAAACAAACTTTTGTAAGTCAAGGACAAACAACCCCCAGTCCTCCTTTTCCTTAAACTAAACATACCCAATTCCTGCAAGCAACGTTCTCTTCTTGAGAGCAAGCAAGAAAGGGAAACTTTCCAGGTCTTGTCCGTGTAAACCTGTGTCTCCTCTTGTTCCCAGTGACGGAAAAAGCCTACGAGAGTCAATCTTGCACGGAGAGCGAAGAGGATGTCCGCACCAAGCCCGCCGCAGCTCACAAGGCCCCTGCTGGCCCCCCGAAAAAAGACCCCAAAGAGGAGAAGAGAGGCACCAAGAAAGGAGGGGTAGTCCCTGGCAAGGCCAACAAGCAGGCCTCCATCATGGGCTTCTTCCAAAAGAAATGAGCTACGATCCTCCGAGGATTTGCAGGAATCCCTGCCCGAGCGAACCTCTCATCTTGGAGGCACGGGATTTGCTACGTAGCTGAGGGATCTCGGGATCCAGGCGGTGGGACTTGGGAAGCTTCTGATCCTGAAATAAGGCAGGATATGCTGGGTGCTGGAAGACCTGCACGGGGCAGCCAGGCGCTTAGGAGTTTTCAACCGAAGACCGTATGCCTTCCTTGATCTTTTTAAAGCCAAGCTTTTAGAGGCTGGTCCTCCACATCTTGTGCTCAGAAATTGAACCGCTGTCCCTCCTTCTCGGGCGGATTTGCAATCCCTTCCTGAAAACGGGGAGGAGGTTATCTTCTCTCTTGGGAGAGAGGGGTCCTCTTTGGGGCTATGTTGCCCCCTCGTTGGCAAGAGGTCCATGGGGTCTCCAGAGTGGAGCCTGAAGAAGCCAGCAGAGATGCCTCCAAGAAGATCTAGGCTTCTATCTCGCTTTCATGAAGACCCGTAGAAGGCCTCATGATCCCACGGGGCTTGCTTCCAAGAAGACCCTCCCTCCCCCCAACGAGATCTCATCCGCTAGGACTTGCAGCTGGAAACATCTGGGCCCGCCCTCTTCAAGGATCTCCACTGCCTAGCCCAGCAAGGCCCCTCTGTTCTCCAGGAACAATGGCCAAGTGGGGATTGTTGAGGGACAATTTGGTCTTCTAAGAAGGCCGCCTATTGACTTCTGATTCCTTCAACGGAACCCTTTGGATTCCTCAGATCTTGGTATGGATCCAGGAAAGCTTTGATCCAGCCTCCGAAAGATCTCCAGCATGGGAATCAGCCACGGCTTGCTCCCTTCAAGCTCCGTACTCGGATTGGTCATTGCGAATTCTTCATAATGAGAAACCTTTCAGGATTGGCCAGGAGCACCGTTGGGGTGGAAGATGCTAACTACGAATACCTTCCCAACATGGTTACACAAACCAGTGGCCATGATTTCCCCCCTCCAAAGAATGTGCCTTTGGCTTGGACCCTCTTGTGGGGGGGGATGTATAGCAGCCCCTCCACAAACTGGGATGAAGAGATGCGTGAAAAATTGGTGGTCTTTTGCTATTTGGGGGGCAGGGGCTGCTTAGGAAATTGGCCGTTAATATCGAAGGAAGGGACTTCTGGATTGAAAGGCCCAACTCCAAAGACATTAAAGACCTACAGAGGCCTCACATGTAGGTGCAACAGACAGTCCTACTCTGGACATTGTCAGCTGCTGGTGACAAAAATCACAACTGCCTCTCGGTTTACCATTTCCGGCCCTCTGGCATGTCTCTTCCTTTCCAACTTCTCCAGGAGTTTTCCGATAAGTGGGTAGTGTTATTTTCCCAGGTTTTCCACAGGAAAATTATCTCACTAGGGGAGAAGAAAAGGAGCAGGAATTCAGGTCAGTTGTTCCCAGCCTCCTACACCAGGCAAGTGTCGTACAAACACACCCACACCCAGATGGTCACAGTTCTAGTGGTCGCTAGGGTGGTTTTTACAGCCAAGTAACGGTAGTTGAGTTATAGGCCCATGATGGCGAACCTGACACACGTGCCAGAGGAGGCACGCATAGCCCTCTCTGTGGGCACATGCACCGTCGACAGCTGCTCTTTTGGTTTCCAGCATGCACAGGCTTTGTCTTCACGGGTTCGGGTTTGGGTGGTTTTCAGGCCCTTTTTGCCCCCCCAAAAAACAGCCTGAAAAATGCCCCCAAAACAGGCCGTTTTCAGGCTGTTTTTCAGACTGAAAATGGCCCCCAAACAGCCAAAATCAGGCTGTTTCAGGTGCCCTTTTCGGGGTACAAAAATAGCCTGAAAACGCCCCCAAAACAGCCTGAAAAAGGCCTGTAAATGGCCCCCAAACAGCCAAAAACATGCTGTTTTGGGAGGCATTTTCAGGCTGTTTTTCATGCAGTTTTCTGTCTGTTTTTTGGGCCAAATGCAGCTGAAAAATGGCCAAAAAACAGGCATGAACGCACCAGTCAGCTAGCCTTCAGGTTTCCAGTGCTCTGGTGCACGCTTATGCACATCCGTTCCAGTTTGGGCACTGGGGGCCGAAAAGGTTGGCTGCCCCTGTTACAGGCTCCCCTGCAAAAGATGCTTTCTGGGAAGATACTCCCCCAAATAAACTTCCTGATGGCTTCTTAGAATGAATTGTCTATTTGGTCCACTGGAAGACCGAAGGAGAAAACTTTCGCCTTTTTAACTAAAATGTATTTTTTTTTTTTTTTTGGCACAGCGGTTTCGGCCTGGAAAAGCTCCACTCCAGCTTTGCATCTAACAAGCAAGTTTCACCCCTTGCTGAAAAAAATCAAAAATTATCCCAAAACTATTCAGATGGCAAGGAATGCCTCTTGTCCTGGTTTGATCAGCTTCCGGGTCAGAGTTTCCCAACCTTGGCTCGTTTTAAGAGGGGTGGACTTCAACTCCCAGAATTCCCCACTTCAAGCAGAGCCGGCTAGGGGATTCTGGGAGTTGAAGTCCATCCCTCTTAAAACCTGCCAAGGTTGGAAAAAACTGCAAACCTGGTAGCTCGTTTTACAATGAATGCACCAGTGCAAGAACCATACAGCTATTTTGGGGTGTGCAGTTGTCAATTTCCTATCAAGAACCAGTCTGTAGTGTTAACTCCAGTTTTGTATGTCAAAATACCAGGGCAGGAAGTGAGTCTGGCTTTGTTTGGGAGAGAATGATGGGCCTCTGTTGTCCGAGGTTAACAGAACTTGGGGCTTTCCCAAGTTTCCCCTCTTTTTATGTCGTTTCTTAAAATGTTTTTCCCCCAAGAAATTTACACTAGAAAAGCCAAATTGAATAAAGACATGCTCTTGTATGCTACTTTTCCCTCCCCTCTTAATTTGCGTTTGGTTTAGGATTTATGCAGCGCCTGCACTGCTGGTTGGTTAACATCCTTCCATTCAACTTTGAAAGTTTCCCTCCCAAGTGAATACTTCAAAAGCAAGTCCATCCATAGCCGCTTTCATTGTGTTCATTTTAAACAGAACAACAAA
This sequence comes from Natrix helvetica, assembly GCF_964273705.1. Classification (NCBI taxonomy): domain Eukaryota; kingdom Metazoa; phylum Chordata; class Lepidosauria; order Squamata; family Natricidae; genus Natrix; species Natrix helvetica. Next base: position 1,826,517 of record NC_138550.1, on the reverse strand, counting down.
GTTGGAGGGGACCATAGAGGTCTTCTAGCCCAACCCCCAGCTTAAGGCAAAAGTCTTTATATCATTCCAGACAAGTTCCCCTCCAGTCTCTCTTCTTAATAACCTCCAGTGATGGAGGACCTACAACTTCTGGTGGCAAGCTGTTCCACTGGTTCATTGTTCTCACCATTAGGAAATTCCACCTTAGTTCCAGGTTGCGTCTCTCTTTGGTTAGTTTCCATCCGTTGCTTCTTATCCTGCCCTCTGGTGCTTTGGAGAATAGCTTGACCCCTTTCTCCTCTGTGGCAGCCCCTCAAATATTGGAAAGCTGCTATTGTGTCTCCCCTGGTCCTTCTCTTCCCTAGATCAGCCATGCCCAGTTCCTGCAACCGTTCTTTATATGTTTTACCCTCCAGTCCCCTCATCATCCTGGTTGCTCTTCTCTGCACTCTTAAATACAGCTGGAATTTTTTATTTATGAAAGAATAAGTAGTAGTATTCTTATTTCTTGATAAGAAATGTCAGATCTTGTCAGAGAGAAAGATACAATCAAGAACTTTTGAGTTTAACCCTTACTGACTGCATGGTCCCATCCATAACCAGGTGTCCTCAATTTTGACCATAATTGGTCAGGAAATTCATTTTTAAGTGACGGTTCATTAAGGGAGACATCACCCAACCGCTAAATGCATGACCATTTTTTTCAGTAGTCATTAAGTGGACCACTGGTCATTAAGCAAGATCTCATGATGGCACCTAGCTTCATATATTACCCTATGCAAGGGCAGCCACTTGGAAAACATCTGGGCGAAATGGCTTGCGCACTTTAGGCCTAGCTGTTTTTTACAAGCCCATGCACTGTAAGGTAGGTGTGTGTGTGTGTGTGTGTGTGTACACGTGTATTGTAGACTACTGTCGACCTCCCCCCCCCTTCCTAAGAGGTCTGTAAGGGGCGTGAACAAGTGCACCGACTGTCCCTGTCCTAATATTCCCTTGTATTCATATTCATTTCATGCATTCATAATCATGTCTATCCTCATATCTGTTATCTAATTAATATTTGATATAAATAAATAAATAAAATACCTATCTCCATCCATCCACCATCTCTTTCATATCTATTCTATCTGTCTATATCCATCCATCCCTGTCCTAAGGTTTCCTTGTATTCGTATTCATTTCAAGGATTCATAATCATGTTTATACTTACATCTGTTATCTACTTCATGCTTGATAAAATAAATAAAATACATAAATAAAAATATACCCATCACATTTCGATGAAAATGCATGGGATAAAAATATAAAACCCAAAATATAAAGGTGTTTATAAGTATAATCTTTATTGCCATTGTACTTAAATACAACGAAATTGGTTTTATACTCACCGGTGCAAAATTATAACAAACGAAAAAAGAAAGAAAAAAAAACCTAACGTGCATGGAGTGATTTATTGATTTAGGTTACAGATGTAATTTTTATTTCATTTCTCAAAAAGTCTCCATTGTGGGTTCTGCTTTGGCACTGTGACAGTTTATGTTGGATGCTTTAAACGAATGAGAGAGAGAGGAGGGGTAATTATATAGATATGCAAAAGATACGTGTCACAAAGGCGTAACGTTATGCACACGTGAAACAGACCCGCGTCCATCCAGCCTTCGGGGACGCGTCAGGCTCCACCTCTTCGGCAGGGCGGAGTGGGGGGGGAAGCAAAAGACACGTCGCGCGCGGAGGCCAGTGCTCATGAATATTCAGGAAGAGGCGTGGCCACCCGCCCGATGCAGGGGCGCGCTTTGCCAGGGCCGCTCATGAATATGGAGCAGGGGGCGTGGGCGGCTCCCCCCCGCCCTCCTCCCGCCGGGAGAAGATGGCGGCGGCGGTGGGGCCGAGCGGGCGTGCCGCGGGCTCGTCGGTTCCGCAGCTACGACGAGGCCGAGGTCGGCGGCGTCGGGACGAGGCCGTCCCCGCAGACGACGACGGAGACCCGGAGAGCCCTGCGCGGCGCTCGGCCCAGCGGGAGGGCCCCGCCGGAGTTCCGGGCCCTCCGCGAGGTGCGTGGCCGACGTAACGTGTGAATGGACGCGCGTCGACGTGGCGGCGGGGGGGGGGGAAAGGAGCGGGAAGCGCGCCCATTGGTTGCTTTTGAAATGGGGCGTGGCGGCCGGGTTCGCGTGAAGGCGGGCCGAGAGGCCTCGGGCGGCCGCCGGCCTTCCCATCATCCGCGGCCATCCTACGATCAGAAGAGGGCGGAGGGGGACCCGCGGGCATCCGCGCGTCCGTCGAAGGGGTCGTGGGGATCCCACGGCGGTCTTTCCCGGATTTGTTTGCCGCCGAGCCCGTGTTCGCGTTGGCAAACTTGGCACGCTTGTGAAGGCAGCGGTGGTTGTGTGAATGCGCGCTTGCTGCCCCTGAAGGACGTCCACGTGAAAAGAGGCATAGATCTGCCGAGTGTTGTCTGGATGGGAGGCTTTTATAGCTGACCGAGATTTGGGGTTGGGCTTTGTGTGTCCAAAACAGCGTTTCTCAACCTTGGCAACTTGATGATGAGTGGACTACAACTCCCAGACTCCCCCAGCCGTCAGAGATGGGATAAAGAGCCCTCCCCAGCCCCTCCCCCACCACAGCTGGCTGGTGCATTCTGGGAGTTGAAGTCCTTCAAGCAGCCAAGGTTGAGAAATACAAGTAGTCCTCGACATCTGACCACATTGCTGATGCTAAGTGAGACAGTTGTTCAGTGAGTTTCACCCAATTTTACGACCTTTCGTGCCACAGTGATGAAGTGAATCCCAGCAGTTGTAAAACACGGTTCTTAAGCGAATCTGGTTTCCCCGGTGACTTTGGCTTGTCACAAAACGGAATCTCACGATCCTGGGATACTGCGACCGTCATAAATACGAAACCAGTTGCCAAGCGTCTGAATTTGGATCATAGGGCTGGAGATTCCCCCAGTGGTCGTAAGTGTGAAAAGCAGTCCTAAGTCACTTTTTCCAGCGCCGTTGTAAATTTGAATGGTCACTAAATGAACTTGTTAGTCAAGGACTACCTATACTGATACGGACCCAGTATTTGAGTCATGCTGGCTAAGGGGATTCTGGGAGTTGAATTCCACCCGTACTAAAGCGTCCTGGCTGAGGAATTCTGGGAGCTGAAGTCCAGAAGTGGCCTTGCTCTGACAATGTTGAGGTCATCTTGGTGGGACCCTTATGATGGGGAGGACCACTTCCTGGCACCCAGAGAAAAAACAGGAAGCAAATATGGCTGGGGCCTGAGGGATTCTGGGAGTTGAAGTTTACAATTCTTAAAACAGCCAAAACACTGGTTTAGAGAGCAAATGCAACCTTGGTTGTGAAGCGTAGTACGTTTTGATTGCTGTAATACAGGCAACTTTAAGACGGGTGGACTTCAACTCCCAGAGTCCCCCAGCCACAATTGCTTCCTGTTCCTCTCTGGATCATAGCTGGCTGGGGAATTCTGAAGTCCACATGTCTTAACATCGCCTAGTTTGGAGACCCTTGTCCTGACTACCATCGCGGTGGGACCCTTGCCAGACTCAGGGCCCCCTCCCTAGATCTTGGGTGGGCCAGAAGTCTCTCTTCCAGATTTTCTAACTTCACTGCCGGTAGTAGCTGGTTCTCCTCCGTGTTTCTTGAAAGGACTTTCATGGTCCTTCCACCATCAGAGTCTTCTGCACACCTGATAATTGGGCCAAAGTCACCCAATCTTTCATGGCTGAGGCAGGACTAGAACTCACTGTCTCCTGGTGATTGGCCCAAAGTCACTGAGCTGGCTTCCATGCCTAAGGTAGAACTAAAACTCACCATCTCCTGATAATTGGGCCAAAGTCACCCAGCTGGCTTTCATGCCTAAGGCAGGACTAGAATTCACCATCCCCTGGTGATCGGCCCCAGGTCACGCAGCTGCCTTTCCCGCCAAAGGTGGGACTAGAACTCCCAGCCTCCCGTTTTCTACCCTGGTGCCTTAATTCCCCGACCAGAGTAGTTCTGACAATTAATATTCCCAATGAATGTTCCACTCACAAGCGAAGGCCGCACCATTTCCTCCATCCCTGGGTTCTGATCTGGGATGCCCACTACCTTTGGTGTTCTTTTGAGGGTGTAGTAGCTGGTTTGATTCTTATCTCGGGCTCCTGCTATGTGCTACCCAGGATCCTCCGGGCTGTTGTAACTAAATAAATAATAAAATCTTGCTTTTCCAGAAAACAAGCAGGGAAGCCAGGATGACTCACAGGGGGAGAGTTTGCAAACGGCAAAATAAATTTGGCGTGGAGGTTTTTAGTCTAATCTTGGTTTGAAAAAAAGGCACGCACACAAAAGAGGGAGGGAGGGAGAGGGGGAGGTCAGGCAGGGCACCTAGGGAGTGCCAGGGAGAACATTTGTGTGTTTCGTGGCACCTTTTGGCTCTACCTGGGTCAAGATTTCCGATGGAACGGCATGCAGGATTGGCAAAATTCTCTCTCTCTGCCTCTTTAAAAATAACTGGTAAGCATGAGTCACCTTGCCGTGGGAGCTGGAAAACAGGACAGCGGAAGAAAAAATCGGGCCTTCCAGAGATGAGGTCCCTGCCCTAAGTAACCACACAACAATGCCCCACGCTAACACGGCAACAAATTGAACAATCCCTCCTAAGAGATCTAAAAGATGCAAAGAAAAACCCAAAAACAAACCATCAACAAGAGACATTCTGGTGTCATACTTTAGGGCAGTGTTTCTCAAACTTGGCGACTTTAAGTCCTGTGGACTTCAACTCCCAGAATTCCCCAGCCAGCTATGCTGGCTGGGGGATTCTGGGAGTTGAAGTCCACAGGACTTAAAGTTGCCAAGTTTGAGAAACACTGCTTTAGGGGCTATAACTGCAGTGCAGCGTCTTAAAAGGAGGAGGACAATTGGCTTGGAAATGGGCGAGGGAGGGGCTCGGCGGGCTACCCCCACAGGGAGGTAGAGAACGCCCCCCCTTCCTCTATGAAATAACCACGGGTAAATCCCACTACCAATAGAAGAGAATCTGGGTAGATCAGGGTGGAAAACTGGATCCTTGGTGCTCTCTGAGTTTGGTGGTTTTCTTGTGGACGTTTCATGACCCAACTAGGGAACATCATCAGTACTAGAAGGGAGTGGGTGTGTGGAGAAGAGGAGCAGGAGGACTGTGGGGTCCTTGGAGCTCCCTGAGCTTGGTGGTTTTCTTGTGGACGTTTCATGACTCAACTAGGGAACATCATCAATGCTAGAGGAGGAGAAAGGAAAAAAGAGGAAGAATGAGAAGGAAGAGAAGGAGGAGGATTGTGGGGTCCTTGGTATTCTCTCAGCTTGTTTTATTGCAGACATTTCATGACCCAACTTGGGAATCAGTGCTGCAGGAGGAGGAGAAAGTAAAAAAAAGAGGAAGGAGAAAGGAGGAGGAGATGGAGAAGAAGGAGGAAAAGGAGAAGGAAAACGGGAAGGATTGTAGACTCCTTAGTGTTCTCTCAGCTTGGTTTCTTGCGGACGTTTCATGACCCAACTAGGGAACATCATCAGTGCTAGAAGGGAGTGGGGTTTGCAGAGAGGAGGAGGAGGACTGTGGGGTGGGTGGTTTTCTCGCGGATGTTTCATAACCCTACTAGGTAACATCATCAGTGTGCAACAATGTCATTATGAGTGCAAGTGAAGCTCTGCGAATTGAGTGGCTTTCCAGATGTTTTGGCTCAGGTCTTCTCTGCTGCACCCCCCCCCCCCCCCGATTTTACGTAAACATTGCTTTACCCTAAACCAGGTTTTCTAAAGTCAGGCCAGGGGGTCCCACCCATCAGCCGAGATCTCCCTCCACATTCCTGACTTAGGGCTGCCTGCTTCTCCCCCCCCCCCCCGGGCGCCAGGGCCATGTGCTTCTCCTTGAAAACAAACACACCCACGTCCTCCGTTGAAACACACCCGTTTCGTAACAAAATCCGTGCATGGAACCTTTCTCTTTCCGGATGGCTCCAGAGAGCGTGCAGAGAGATTGATCCTGGGGTTGGGGAGGGCTGTCTCCTTTGTAAGTTTCTTCTGCTTGAGCGAGGAGACACCGAGAAATCTTTTGGGGGTGACTTTGTCCTCTGTCTCTTTGCAAGAAACAAATTTGACCTGGCCTTGGTCCACAGGAGCGAGTGCGAATTCTAATATCTCAGTATTTCAATATGAATGAGTCAAATTATTTTCCAAAGCCCCCGAAGGCAGGACAAGAAACAATGGATGGAAACTAATCAAGGAGGGAAGCAACCTGGCATTATGGAGAAACTTCCTAACAGGGAGGACAATTAACCAGTGGAACAGCTTGCCACCAGAGGTTGTGGGCGCTCCATCCTTGGAGGCTTTTAAGAAGAGACTGGACAGCCACCTGTCTGGAGTGGTATAGGATCTCCTGCTCAAGCAGGAGGGTTGGACTTGAAGACCTCCGAGGTCCCTTCCAACTCTGTTGTTCTGCACAACTCCAGAAATTGTGGTTGACAAAAAATAGGATGAACAATTGCAGGAATTGGGCATGTTTAATCTAATGAAAAGAAGGCGATGGGGTGACGTGAGAGCACCAGTATCAAGAAGAGACAGAACTAGTAATAGGGTCTCCTGCCTAAATACGGGGTTGGACTAGAAGACCTCCAAGGTCCCTTCCAACTCTATTATTCTATATCCTGTTCAGTCCTGAAGCCCTTGAAGGCACAGGAGGTAGAGTTTCCATTAGGGAGGGGGGCCTTGAGGAATTTGGGTAGGGGGCGTCGTTCCCAAACCGGTTGGCCTGGAAAAAGATCTTCGTCCCAACACTGAAGTTTTGACTTTGTTAGAAGTTTGTACAATTGGACACATTTTCCTGCGTATGTCAGGGTTCCAAATAGCATCCAAAAGTGAATCAGAGTCCGAGGCAAAGGATTCCTCAAAAGTTCCAATTGATGGAGAGAGCCATGTTGGCACCTCTGGGAAAACTCAAATCTGAAAGCTTCCTGGTTTCCCCCACCCAGTTGAAAGTTCATGATCTTGCATCCCCACACCCACAAGTCCATCCCATGGTCCAATCTCCCACCGCCACGCTGGCAGCTTCCACCCATCCAGTTCCGGTCAGGTGCAGAGACAAAGGATGACCTTGGCTTTCTAGAAAGAATGTTGTTATGGCTACATATCATCTAACTCTGTACAATCCCATTTCCCCACCATAGAAACTGCATAGTAGAAGAATAGAAAGTGTGGCAGGCCAACGATCCCAAAAGGAAAGATGGCTGCAGGCCTGACGGTGTCATTTTCGACCTGCAGCTTAGCTGGATGGGTAGATGTGGTTCTAAGCGGGTAATACATGGGACCCAGGTAGTCCTCAACTTACGACCCTTCAGTTAGTTAATGTCCATTCCAAATGACAGCACTACGATATCCCGGTGGCCCCTGGCTCACTTTTATGATGCCTGCCGTATCCCCGGGGTTACACGATCGCCATTGTTGACCTTCCCAAAGGACTCCCAGCCGGGCAAAGTCAGTGAGAGAAGGCCGATTCGCTTAATGACCGCAGTGAAAAAGGGTTGCAAAAATCTGGAATGCGGTCGTGTCATGGCTCACCTAATGACTGCATTGCTTAGGTTTGCTCAGGTTTCCACTCTCCACTGTGGTCGAAAGTTGAGGACTAGCTCCTTGTAGGGGGTTGTCTTTTGGCAGCAGATGTGAAATGCTCAATATTTATCCCAGGGTGGATTGATTTAAATCAAGTTGATTTAAATCACAATTTAAATCACTAGTCAAAAGGGAGGAACTGGGCATGTCTAGTTTAATAGAAAGAAGGTCTAGGGGAGACATGATAGGAGTCTTCCAATATGTCAGGGGTTGCCCCAAAGAAGAGGGAGTCAAACTATTCTCCAAGGCACCTGAGGGCAGGAGAAGAAGCAATGGGTGGAAACTAATCAAGGAGAGAAGCAACTTAGGATAAACTTCCTGACAGTGAGAACAATGAATCAGTGGAACAGAAGTTGTGAATGCCCCAACACTGGAAGTCTTTAAGAAGATGTTGGATAGCCATTTGTCTGGAACGGTAGAGGGTCTCCTGCCTAGGCAGGGGGTTGGACTAGGAGATCTGCTATTGTATTATATTGATTTAAATCAACTCGATTTAAATCATAATTTTTAAAGAGCAGCTGTCGTCTCTGTCCCACAGCAACTCACCAACAGTCCCGATATTGCAGACCCTACAGCTTCACTACGTAACTAAGTTCCGCTTCATGCTGAATAAATTATTAATGTGTCTTAAATAGAAAAAACTGGTTAGATAAGATTTTTACTCCAAAAGCATCTTGTTAAAATAAATGTGATTTTTTTAAAAATCAGATTAAAAAAAAACATTGATTTTTTATCCACCCTGATTTGTCCTCTTTTTTTCCTTTTTTCCTTCTTGTTTTTGTAGATTTTATCTTTAGAACGCCCATCACTTTGGCCAAACACGGAGAAGCTCATGAGGAACATAAAAGCCACTTGCGAAAGGTACGTTGGGCAGGGAACATTTTATTTAATCAATGTATTGTACCTGTAATCCTCGACTTAACAACCGTTCGCTTAGTGGCTGCTCAAAGCTAGAGCATCCCTGGAAAAAAGGACAATTTTTCACACTTACGACCGTCACAGCATCCCCAGGGTCACGATTGAAATGGATGCTTGGCAACCAACCCGTACTTATGACGGTCGCAGTGTCCCGGGGTTATCTCTGGTGACCTTCTAACGAGCAAAGTCAAAGGGGAAAACCAAATTTACTTAACAAGTATGTGACTCACTTAACGGCAGCAACGATTCACTCAACAAGTGTGGGAAGTGGGAATGGATAGATTGACATTGCAAAATTAAACAGAAAGAAGAGGTAGAATATTATCAAACAGGGAATCTATTTTACCAACGGCTGGAAAAAAGCAGTGGAGATTGAGAATGTAAATTCATATTGTTAAGCAAATCAAACACCCGGACAGCACGAGGTTCATTAAGCACCAAGAAATGTAATTAATAGAAAATCAGTAATAATAATAATAAAAAAATAAGTGTGGGAAGTCTGGTCGTAGAACGGGGGTCAAACCCATTTAACCACTTAGCCATGGCGAACAATTGTTGGTCGAGGGGAAATTCCTAAAACTTTTACCTCCATAGACTCTGGCAATTTTGGCCACCGACTCCTGATTAAGTTTCGATTCAAAGCATCGGAAAGGACAGGGGGAGGATCGCCCCGTGAGTAAAAGACCGAGACGTGAAAAGGGGATTCCCGGTTTACACAATCGACACAAATTCTCATCCGGAGGGACTTTTGCTGCTGCTGCTGCTGTTCCTTTTTAATCACAAGATCAAAATTTGCTTCCTAGCTGAGACATGAAAAACGGCAAGAAGAGAAAACGGCGGAGGATTTTACTCACAAGCTGATGGCGGACAACACTGAAGTGGACAGGAGGAGGACGGACGACCGAAAGAAAGAGGAAGCCCTTATGGCCAGAGTGAGCCACGAACGTGTAAGTGTTGTGGCCTGTCGCCCACCGGCACCTCCAGCAGCCAAATCGGAGGAGGAGGCGTTGGCGTCAGGGTCAGCATCGGGGCAACCTGAGAGCTCTGAGGGGGAAGAGGGAGTGGAGCGGGCACAAGAGAGGGGGTGGGTGGGCCGGCCGTCAGCCTTCAGTTGGATCGTCAACAACCCCCCGGTGTGGAGGTGGCTGATGAGGAAGAACAGCTGGGTCCAGGGCCTGATGTGTGGATGTGCAAAAGACAGAGGAGAGGAGAGCAGTGGAAATCTATGGGCTGGTCCTTGGGACGGAAGAGTCACCGCTTCTAGTGAAGCCCCACCCTAGCTCTGGGGATCAAAGGCAGGGGGTGGAGATGAATAGTTGTGGCAGAGGAGAGGAGAGCAGTGGAAATCTATGGGCCGGTCCTTGGGACAGAAGAGCCACCGCTGCTAGTGAAGCCCCACTCTAGCTTTGGGGATAAAAGACAGGGGGCGGAGATGAATAGATGTGGCAGACAATTATTCATCTTCCAGATGGACGGATGGACTTGTTAGCCTGAAAAAAGCTGGAGGCTGATTGGGAAGAGGGTTTAATGGTGAAGCAGAAGCATCTGGGGGATTCTGGGGCAGCTGAGCACATGGAGTTGAGAGTGAGGGCTGTTTATACCTTCTCTTGGGCTTTGCACTTGAGCCTCCTGTTCCCGTGCAAGAACCTGTATTCTATTGGCTGTTGTCAGACTCCCACGGGACCACGTAGGGATCATGTTTGCTGGGTGATGCAAAGGAGAGTGTGCCATGTGGTGGGAGAGGGGCTGCTAGACGGGTTAATCCTATGACGCCCTGGAGCAGGGGTGTCAAACTCGACTTCACTGAGGGCCGCCTCAGGATTGTGTTTGACCTCGGGGAGGGGGGCGGGGCCAGCTCAACGTCACTCGTGTCAGGGGTGCCTGTAACCGAAGCGCTCCGCCAGAGGAAACGGGCTCCCGAGCTCCATTTTTGGCTTGGATGGCCTCTTACAACCCTCTGCCAGCAAAAACACAGTGCCAGGGAGTTCCAAATAGCATGACCTTGGCTTTCTAGAAAGAACGTTGTTATGGCTACATCGCATCTAACTCCGTACAATCCCCCCTCCCGTTTTTCCACCAAAGAAAATGAATAGTAGAAAGTATAGCAGGCCAAAGACCCAAAAGAAAAGATGGCTGCAGGCCTGACACATAGTTCGTGAGGGCCCCGCTGCGGGCTGGTCCTTCGCTATTTCCTTCGCTAGTTTTCTCCCATCCCTCTTTCTTTCTTTCTTTCTTTCTTTCTTTCTTTCTTTCTTTCTTTCTTTCTTTCTCTTTCTTTCTTTCTTTCTTCTTCTCTCTCTCCCTTCCCTCCCTTTTTTCTCCCATCCCTTCCTTTCTTCCTTCCTTTCTTTCTTTCTTTCCTTCCTTCTTTCTTTTTTCTTTCTTTCTTTCTTTCTTTCTTTCTTTCTTTCTTTCTTTCTTTCTTTCTTTCTTTCTTTCTTTCTTTCTTCTCTTTTGCAGCAAACCCCCCACCCACTGCTTTTTAAAGCAATTTTTCCCTGCCTATTCGCCCGAACTGGCAGGAAAAAAAATGCTTTAAAAAGCGGGAAGAAAGCTTCCAAAAATCACGCAGCTCACAGCTGAGTCGGGCGAACCTTGGAAGCTTTTCCTTTTTTTCCCACTACTGGTTTGCAGGACAATCGTCCCAACCGGTTGGGTGAACCGGGCCAAACCGCGAGGATTTCACCCCTGGGTGCTGTGCTTGCCATACTTTTACATCCTGGTTTTTCTTGGCTTCCCGCCAGTTTCCCGAGTGCCTGTCGGATTCTGAAAACGAAGAACCTTTCCAGTGCCGTCCGGTCTATCGGTCAGCTTTTGTCTCCAAGGGCAGCGGCTACTCCGTCGCTTTGCTGGCCGGGTGAGTTTCTCCGGCATTCAGCCATAACGGATCAGGGAAAAATTCAGTTCAACATTAGGGAGGATGGCCTCTATGACACCAGGATATAATTTAAACCCTTTCGTAATTAATGATGATGGATCCTGGCTTCTCCTCGAAGTATACTTCTTGAATAAGCAAAAATAAACCCCAGGCATGATCTAATAAAAAACATTTTAATATAAAAGAAAACAAAAATACACACTTGCTAACTGAATTAATCACATCTTGGCAGAGTTCTGTGCCTTCCTCCCTTGGCAGGCGAACAAAAGATCAGAAGTGAAAGTTAAGAAGGAATGTGTGACCTGCGCAGTAAATCATTGCCGATAAGAACTGTGACATGCGCAATAAATCTCGGCACAGCTAGCAAACCAATTAAACGCAGTGACACTCTAAATGTAATAAATAAAGGAATACGTTTTTAAAAGCAGGTTGGTTTTCAGAAGAATGACTGACTAAACAGCAGACAGTCCTCGGCTTACGACCACAGCCGAGCCCCCAATTTCCATTGCTAAGCAAGACATTTGTTAAGTCAGCCTTGTCCTGTTTTATGACCTTTCTTGCCACCATTGTTAAGTGAATCACTGCTGTTGTTAGGCGAATCACACGGTTGTTAAGTGAATCGGGCTTCCCCATGGTCGCAAAAGGGGATCACATGACTCCGGGACACAGCAACGGTCATAAATACGAACCACTTGCCCAGCCTCTGAATTTTGATGACGTGATAGTGGGAGATGCTGCGACGGTCATATGTCTGAAAAACGGTCATAAGTCCCTTTTTTCATTGCTGCTCTAACTTTGGTCCCTAAATGAACTGTGGACTACCTGTTTCTCAAAGGACAGGCTGGTGTTTAAATAATAGCAATAAAGAATGATTTTTGCAGGCTTAAATAAAGTGGATAACATTATTTTTCCCCCACCTTTTTTTTTTCCTTCCTCCAAAATCTCCGTACAAATTTCAGCTCCAAAGTCGAAAGGAGTCAAAGTTGCAACGATACTCTGGGAAATCGATCGAAGAGCAGGCAGAGATCGGTTCCTGTTAGAACAAAGGTACCGGATCTTTCGGACACCTGGAGAAAATCACGGCTGTCTAAACAAAAAGTCTCAAATCTATATAAAAATGGCTGTATGTGTGTGTTTGTGTGTCCCAGCATAACTCTGGAGCCCCTCGAGCAATTTCAACCAAACTTGGTACACAGATGACTTACTCTCTGGAAACAAAGACTGTGGGGGGGGGGGGGTAAGGCACCCCTAAAACCCCTCTGTGTGTGTGTGTTCTGTTATGATACAGCCTGTTGTGCCGTAAAATGGCTTCTACTGTACTGCCATAAAATGGCCTCTACTGTGCAGCCCAGTGGAGTTGCCATGGTAACGGCTTCACAGTCCTCCACAAGGGGGCGCCCTCTGGTAAGGGGGAAAATCCAACAGTAGAAATTTCATTCGGTCCAGACATTTTTCCCCCTATAAATAAATACTCGGACGATGGTGGGGTTATCAGCTAGTTTTCCTCTTTAAAAAAAAGGATATAAACCGTGTATCTGAAAGCCCTCGACGTGAGACTGGGATGAAGCCCGCCCATCGTTGTAAAATGGGTCAACTGTGCAACTAGTCTGATTTTAGGACCCTTTTCGCAGTGGTTGGGAAGTCATTAAGCGAACCAACCATTCACTATAGGTTGGATTTTACTGAAAACTTGAAGCAAAGTAAGTTTTGGCCAAAAAACGGAACTGTGTAAAATGCAGTCACGTGACTGTGGGATCCCTCTCTTTAATAATTTAATTAATCTTTAATTTTGTGGGAAAGATGATACGAATCAACACTCTGGTCCTCCTCTCCTCTTTCGCCTCCTTGTTCTGAATGTATCTTCCATTTTTCTGTCTCAAGGGGGATTTTTTATCAGGAGGCGACTGGACTTTCTGTGTTTTTCTTTTGAAGACGTTTTGCTTCTCATCCCAGAAGCTTCTTCAGCTCTGACTGGATGGTGGGGAAGGGAAGGATTGACTCTCCTTGCAGACAGCTGGTCCTTTGCATCCTTTGAGAGGGTCCCTGAGGCCACTTGGAGGTTTTAACTGTGTCCTCAGGGTCCCCTGAGTGGTGCAAATGGTTCCTGTAGTCTGCAATTTCCCCCCCTCTGGAAATCCATTCCTACTCCCACCCCACATTCCAAGGGTCTTCACCCCAAATTGCGTAGCTCAAAGTCTGTAGAGATTCTCTGTCATCCAGGATGTCCCAAAGGTGCTTTTTTTCAAGAGTCAACTGGATTTTCTCTTTTTCTTTGAAGACGTTTCGCTTGTCATCCAAGAAGCTTCTTCAGCTCTGACTGGATGGTGGGGAAGGGAAGGATTGATGCTCCTTGCAGACAGCTGGTCCTTTGCATCCCTTTAGAGGGTCCTTGAGGCCACTTGGAGGTTTCTCTCTGGGTCCCCTGAATGGTACAAATGGGTGCGGAGCCAACAGTGAAGGGACACAGGGCAGAAAACATCCTGCAACCAAGAAGGCTCCACACCCATTTGCACCACTTGGGGGACCCTGAGGACACAGCTAAAACCTCCAGGTGGCCTCAAGGACCCTCTGAAAGGATGCAAAGGACCAGCTGTCTGCAAGGAGAGTCAACCCTTCCCTTCCCCACCATCCAGTCAGAGCTGATGAAGCTTCTTGGAGGAGAAACGAAACGTCTTCAAAGAAAAAAAACCAGAAAGTTCAGTTGCCTCTTGGAAAAAAGCACCTTTGGGACACGAGGACACGGATGACGGAGAACCTCCAGAAACTTCCATTTTGCGGTGCCGTCCCTGACCGAAACGTCTTCTCTTGCAGGCCAACCTTTCTGCTGGTGCCTCCGTTTCCCTCGTGGGCGTCCTTTCCTCCACCCAGAACAACCGCTGCCTCTCTGCTCCGGACCTGACGGCCGAGAAGCGCCCGGTCTCCCACCAGGCGCCCTCTTCGTTCCCGGCCCTGCCCAGGCAGGAGCGCTCCATCAGCCCCGAGAGCAACGACAGCATCTCCGAGGAGCTGAACCATTTCAAGCCCATCGTCTGCTCGCCCTGCACGCCTCCCAAGCAGCTGCCGGACGGGCGTGTGCTCAGCCCCCTCATCATCAAGTCCACCCCCAGGAACCTGACCAGGGCCCTGCAGAAGCCCACCACGTACGAAGCCAGCCCTCGCATCCTGAAGAAGTGGGAACAGATCCTCGAGGAACGTCAGGTCAAAAAGACCCTCTCCAAGGCGACCTTGACCTGCTCGGTTCCCCAGCCGGGTGAAGATTTCCCGCCTCCGAACCTCAACATCCCCCCCAAGTGTCCTCGGCAGATGTCCAGCGATGTCACCTTGCCGGACCCTCTGCCTCCCCCCTCTCTAGCAAAGCTGGACAGTTCCGCAAACGCTCGGAGAGACTCGGAGGCTACGGAGCTGACCCCCAGGGTCCTCCCGCCAAGACCCGCTGAGAAAACCCCCAATTCCAGGATTCCCAAGCTCCCTGAAGCAAAATCGGAGCCGCGGCTGGCTGGGCCGTGCCTTCACTTCGATGCCAAAACGATACCCCGGAATGTCGTCCGAATGAAGCTGGCCTCAGAGAACGGCACTCTCGGGAATCCAGCCGAGCGGAAGCCGCGTAGATACTGGGACGAGAGCGAACTGTGCCGCCTCTCTAATGGCCTCCGTCTCGAGAGGGGGCTTGGCGAAGAGACTCCCTCTCTGCGGCGCGGACAAAAGCGGCCGTGCAAAACCAAGCACCTGGACCCTTCGGTCAAGCGGCTGAGGCCGTCGGTGGGCTGTCGCAAGGGCCCTCCGGCGTCCGACCCGCTGAGACGGCAGCGACGACGGCAGCGTGGCAGGACTGACCAACGACTACAACAGGAGGAGGCCGACAGGCGGCTGGCCGTGCAACTCCAGCGGCAGTTTGAGAGGGAGATCCGGACAGTGGAGAGGCCGAAGGGGCGAGCCGATCAGTATTTCTTGCGGTCTAAGAACGCTGCCGGGGCAAAGTAACCGGTGTTCGCAAGTGAAGCGGCTTTTTCGAGATTTCCCCTGTAGACGTCGCTCGTCAATCTGGCAGAGTTCCGGGGAGCAGGAGTTCTCTCTGGTCGGTGCGGGAGCCGGAAGGAGGCTAAAGTCCAGAGTTTTCTGCCCCCCGCCCCCCAAGGTGACTCCGAGATTATCAATCTCTCTCGCAGTGAAGGCCCCTTCATCTGTTCTTGTCCGGAGTTCAGATCTTGGGTGCCGGTCTGGCTCTCGCTGCCTTGGGATCCGAGTCGTTACGATAACGGGGGTGAAACGACGCTGCGAGGGGCATTTCTAATTTGAGGAGCAGCCCTGCGTGGCTGGGAGGCCTGATGGCAGAATGACGGCTCTGCAATAAAATATATTTGAATCTATGAATACAGGTAGTCCTCGACTTACGACAGGTCGTTTAGTGACCGTTCAAAGTTACAACATGTCTGTAAAAAAGCGACTCGGGATCATTTATCACACTTAACGACCGCCGCAGCATCCCCGTGGTCACATGATCAAAATTGGGACGCTGTTGCGACCGACTCTTATTTATGACGGTCGCGGTGTCCCTGGGAGGTCACAAGATCCACTTTTGCAACCTCCTGACAAACCAAAGTCAATGGGGAAGCCAGATTCACTTAACAACCGTGTAACTAACTTAAAGGTAATGATTCACTTAACAACGGTGACAAGAAAGGTCGCAAAATGGAGCAAAATTAACTGAACAACTGTCCCGCTTACCAACATATATTGTGGATCGTAAGGCGAGAACCACCTGTATTTAAATCAATAATCTATGGTGAAATCTCCAGAAGAGCGAAAGGGAGACTTGATTGCTTTGAGTCCAAACCGACCATCACGGGGCCAGTGAGACCCTTTGGCTGCCTGCTGGGGTATTTCTCCCCCCATTTCCCCCCCACCCAACCTCCCTGGCCCCCCAGCCCCATCAGTCCTTGGTGTGCGGTTGTGTTGCAGCAGTATCAAAACGCACACCCTGCTTTGGGGAAGCAAGGCGCGAAACAAACAGCGCACTTAGCTGTTTTTCACCCCTATGTACGACGAGGCCTCCACAACCAGGTTTAACGTCCCGAATAGAAGCCGCCAAGCCAGGATCCCATCTTGGTTTATTTTTCGCCCAGCCCAGATTGATGCACAAACCCCTTTTGCAAGATGGGACGGTCGCGGAGTCCTCGCCACGACTTTCAGGGTTTCTTTTCCCCCAACGGGGTTGTGTACGTCCCTCCCGAAGGCGGCTTGCGGGATCTGGAAAAATCCTTCTTTTGGGGGCGTTGGAGGAAAACCTGGTGGCGTTTTGTGGCTCGAACCAAATCCATGAATTCTTTTTTTTTTAAACAAAGAAAAGGTTTGGAGTAGTTTTGAGTGGGGGGTTTTGCTTCCAAAAAGGGGGTGAAGGGAGCAGTTTTTTTCAAGCACCTCCAAAGTGGCAACTTGGGCTGACCCACAAGTGGTGGTTAGAAGCTGTTGGTGGCTCAACTTGAGGAGATCCTGGGGCAACAGGATTTAGAATCGGGTGATCTCTGGAACCTGGTTGCATTTCAAAACCACCTTTGGGCCTGCCTGAATCTGGGTGTTCCCCTTTGGCTCCCAGAATGCCCCAGCCAGCGTGAATTCTGGGAGTTGAAGTCCGCATCTTAAATTGGTCAAGCTTTTCAACTTTGGGTGGACTTCAACTCCCAGAATGCCCCAGCCAGCGTGAATTCTGGGAGTTGAAGTTCACCCAAGCTGGCTGAGGTGTTTGGGAATTGAAATCCTTCCTCCAAGCCTGTTGGGGAATTCTGGGAGTTGAAGTCCATTCATGCTGGTTGGGGAATTCAGGGAGTCAAAGACCACCCATGCTGGTGGGGGCATTCTGGGAGTTGAAGTCCACATCTTAAACTGACCAAGATTCTCAACTTTGTGTGGAGTTCAACTCCCAGAATGCCCCCACCAGCATGGGTGGTCTTTGACTCCCTGAATTCCCCAACCAGCATGAATGGACTTCAACTCCCAGAATTCCCCAACACCAGCATGAATTCTGGGAGTTGAAGTCCACCCAAGCTGGCTGAGGTATTCGGGAATTGGAAGTCCTTCCTTCCATGCTGGGAGTTGAACTCCACACTTTTTTCAACTTTCTGTGGACTTCAACTCCCAGAATTCCCCAGGCAGCATGAATTCTGGGAGTTGAAGTCCACATCTTACATTGGTCAAGGTTTTCAACTTTGTGTGGACTTCAACTCCCAGAATTCCCCAGCCAGCATGAATTCTGGGAGTTGAAGTCCACTCAAGCTGACTGAGTTATTCGGGAGTTGGTCCATCCATGCTGGCTGGGGCATGCTGGGAGTTGAAGTCCATACTTAAACTGATCTCAACTTTGTGTGGGCTTCGACTCCCATAATGTCCAGCCAGTGTGAATAACAGCTCCCAGAATTCCCCAGCTGAATTCTGGGAGTTGAAGTCCATGAATAGACTTCAATTCCCAGAATCCCCCAGCCAACAAGATGGCTGAGGAATCCTGGGAGTTGAAGTCCATATTTCTTAAACCTTGCTGTGCTGGGAAATGCAACTTTAGAGACTGGCTTTTGGTGTAATTCCTAACCTCCCCAATTCAAGAGCATATTCTTAACCAGTATTAAAACTACCTTTGGACTCATCCGTTCCTCGCTTGGCCTGGCCTTTGATTTGGATTTGAAGCCTTAGTTTTTGGGGTCTCCCCCCCCCTTTTTTTTTTTTCCCAGTGCCATGGCTTCTTCCGGAGGGCAGCTATGCATTCTGCCATGAAAAGCTGGGGGGGCGGGGGGGTTGCAGGGGGAAGGATTTGGGCAGGACAGGAGTGGCCACCAAGAACTGAAGCTGACCGCAAAACGTTTGTTTAGCTTTTGGGGAATTTTCCCCACGGGACACAACGCCTCCCAAGTGTTTTCTCGGAACTTGTCGGTCAGGAAGGGCGCCCCCAAAATGAGATTTTTGTATTGCATCGATCATCGGTGTTCTTCCTTTTAATTTGCCACGTGGAGATGCCGTCCGTGGAAGCGAAGGAAGGAGAAAGGATAAACCTTAAAAGACTCATAAAATGAACGGATTGTTTCTTCTTATTTTGGAAAGACAGATCTCACCTCGGAGCTGAAGCTGCCAAGAATGCGCTGAATATTTTCAATTTCCACACCTCCAGCAAGACGCCCTCCCAGGACTTGAGCACAGGTAGTCCTCCACTTACGACTATTCATTTAGCGACCTTTTAGAGCCACAAGACTCCTAAAAAATGACTTATGACCGGTTTTCACTCTTACGACCGTCACAGCATCCCCATGATCAAAATTCAGACACTTGGCACCTAACTCGTACTTATGGCAGTCACAGCATCCCAGAGTGACGTGATCCCCTTTTGCGACTTTCTGACGAGCAAAGTTTGTCAGAATTCACTCAACAGAAGGGTTACCGACTGCAGGGATTGGCTTAACGACTGTGGGCAGGCAGGCCGTAAAACGGGGCAAACCTCCCTTAAGAAATGTCTCGCTTAGCAACAGAAATTTTGGGCTCAATTGTGGTTGTAAGGCGAGGACTACCTGTACGGTCCCTTTCAGAGATGCTCCAAGGGGTGTTGGTGTGTCCACATCGACGGAAGCCAAGTATTGTGCTCTGTTGCGTATTCACAATAATTGCGGTCTTTCACTGAATCCCTGCCTGCCTTTTGAAATACAGACAGTCCTCGACTTACAACTGTTCACTTAGTGACCATCCAAAGTTACAACGGCACCGGAGGAATAAAAAAGCGACTCCCAACTGTTTCTCACACAACCGTTGCCGCGTTTCCCGCCGTCATGTGATCAAAATTCAGAGGCTTGGCAACTGGCGTGTATTTATGCCTGTTGCAGTCTTCCTGGGCCGCGTGTTTCCTCCTCGGTGACCTGACACGCCAAGTCAATGGGGGAGGGGAGGGAAGCCAGATTCATTTAACAACCATGTAAGTAACTTATCCACTACAGTGATTCACTTAGCAACGGTGGCCAGATTGGTCGTAAAACGGCACTTAGTTCCCTTAACCGATGTTTCACTTGGCCATGTAAACTTTGGACCGAGTTGTAAGTCAAGGACTAACAGTATTGGATGTTTCTTCCCCCCCCCCCCCCCGCCATCTGTTTAAAAACGGGCGCAGGTGTGCCGTTAAGGATCCACTATGCAAATGAGGAAACACCCTTTGGTGGTGGAGGGCGGGGTTTTCCCCTACACCTGGCTGGTTTTTACCTGGGATGGACTGGGATGCTTTCAAAGAAATGGCAAGGCTGCATTGCGCTCGGCTTCCTTGATCCCATCGCCATCCGTCTCCGTGTGCTTTGAAATCCTACGTTGTGCTTCGGTGTCTCTCGGCTTGATCCCCGGAAATCCGTGCAGCCCCCCGACTCAAAAGTGTCGCTTTCTGAGTCCCACCTGAATCACTGTGGCTTCGTCCGATGTTTTGATAAAAGAAATCTGTTTACTGACCAAGGAGTTTGCCTCTTTTTCTTCGTTAAGGGTCACGAGTCTCCTGGGACGTTTATTCCAAGTTAATTGGGGAGGGGGGAGGTTTGGAAAAGATTGCAAGTTGGGATTACATTACCTTTATCTTTTGGCCAATATTCCGATTATCATCTTTTTAACGACCCCATAATCCCTTGCACGGTGGAGTCTGAAGGGAGCCAGCAGAGTGTTTAGTGGCCGGATGCCCTGCCTGTTGCCAAGGCGGATGTATTCTCATTGTGCCAATAGTCCGATTATCATCTTTTTAATGACCCCATAATCCCTTGGAGGGTGGAGTCTGGGCAAATGAATGGAGCCAGCAGAATGTTTACTGGCCGGATGCCCTGCCTGTTGCCAATGCGGAGGGATGAAAGCCAGTTGGGTGACAGGAACAATGACCAGGAGACTGTGAGTTCTAGTTCCGCCTTAGCCATGAAAGCCAGCTTGGTGACTTTGGAACAATCACCAGGAGACGGGGAATTCTAGCTCTGCCTTAGCCATAGCTAATGCTCCTTCCTCATTTCCCCCTCAACATCCACCTTGTGAGGTGGGCTGGGCGGAGAGAGACTGGCCCAAACTCCCTCAGCCATGGGATAACCGTGGTTTCTTTCTATAAAGTGGATTGATGTCCTTGTCATAGTCCCCAGGATGAGAGTTTAGGCTTCTTCAGTATAAATCTTCTTCAGTATAAAACATGAAGAACGGTTGCAGGAACTGGGTACGTTTAGCTTAAGAGAAAGAAGGACTAGGGGAGACATGATAGCAATCTTCCAATATCTCAGGGGCTGCCACAAAGAAGAGGGAGTCAAGCTATTCTCCAAGGCACCTGAGGGCAGAACAAGAAGCAATGGGTGGAAACTAATCAAGGAGAGAAGCAACTTAGAACTGAGGAGAAACTTCCTGACAGTTAGAACAATTAATCAGTGGAACAGAAGTTGCCTCCAGAAGTTGTGAATGCCCCAACACTGGAAGTCCTTAAGAAGATGTTGGATAGCCATCTGTCAGAAACGGTATTGGGTTTCCTGCCTAGGCAGGGGGTTGGACTAGAAGACCTCCAAGGTCCCTTCCAACTCTACTATTGTATTGTATTGTATTTCTCAGCTAACCAAAATTTAACCCATCTTTCTTTTCAAGGAAGAAACCATGGTTATCCCGCCAGATCAAAGCCAAGAATAGATCAGAGTTAAGTTCACATAATTCGCGGTAAACCTTTGTGAATTAACCCTAGTCCGAAACTCCCCGCGGCAAATATTCCCTGAAGATCCAGAGGAGAGAGCCAAACCAGAGTATTTTAAGGGTGAAATCCTTCGTGAGAATAATTTTATTGCGTAAGAACTTAAGAACGTGCCCACAAGAAGCGCCAGGAAAATGAAATGACCGCCGTTGAGACAGAAGAAAGACCTTTGTTCTGTGGGAACTTCTGATGTTCTTCCACAGGGAGGAGGAACGGTGAAATAAGGGAAAAAATGTTTGCTGGTCTTACAGGAGGAGACTGAAACTTGGTGGTCTCGGTCTACCAGGGACACCTTCCCCAAGAGACCACCTGGAAGGCCCCAATGGCCACTGATTGATTCTCAACATGGTCTTCATCAATGATCTTTTCTCAACGCGGGTCAAAGAGTCCGTCTTAACAAACCAGAGGCCCATCATTTGTGCAGCTGTTTATTTGACTCTTCCAGGTACGCCAGTTCCATTTTGAACGTTCCCTTCAAGAGGGACCTCAAGCTTTCAAGGTGTACCTCAAGCTTTCAAGGTGCACCTCAAGCTTTCAAGATGGACCTCAGGATTTCAAGATGGACCTCAGGATTTCAAGATGCATCTCAAGATTTCAAGATGCACCTCAAGGTTTCAAGATGCATCTCAAGCTTTCAAGATGGACCTCAAGATTTCAAGATGCACCTAAAGATTTCAAGATGGACCTCAAGCTCAAA
The DNA here is from genome assembly GCF_964273705.1 of Natrix helvetica. Classification (NCBI taxonomy): domain Eukaryota; kingdom Metazoa; phylum Chordata; class Lepidosauria; order Squamata; family Natricidae; genus Natrix; species Natrix helvetica. The sequence goes on along the minus strand of NC_138550.1, from coordinate 1,804,708 downwards.
CTTTCAAGATGCACCTCAAGATTTAACGATGCACCTCAAGGTTTCAAGATGGACCTCAACCTTTCAAGATTCACCTCAAGGTTTCAAGCTTGTGAAGCTTTCCTACTGGAGTACCTCAACGAAAGCCTTCAAGTCTAAGGGATCCCGGAAACAAGGCTGGTGTCTCCTCCACAGGCGGTAGTACCAAGGGGCACCACCGCTCCATCAGCTGCAGCTCCTTTCAGCAAAGGTTCTCCAGAAGGCCATGTCCTACTTGAAGGTCTTCTATAACAGGGAGGTTACGGCAGGCCAATATAGGTGGGATCTCTCTTATTGGTGGGATGGAGCGGAGACGTTCTTCTCTTGAAGGTCCTGGAGGGAGGACGCATCCAGCTTTCTCCTGGCCTTGATCTCAGGAAGACTCCGGATCTTCTGGATGGACTTGATGCTGGTTTTGGGAACCTGGCCCTTGCCGATTGCCCTGGATTCGTTGACCTTGTTACAAACGGCCACGGTGGATTTATAGTCCTTCTGAAATTCCTTCAGGAGTTCCAGGGCTTCCCGATATTCCCGCCAATTCTCCTTTCTCCTCCGCAAGACGCACACTGAGGGGGCAGGGAAGCAAACCATGGTCAGCCACCTTCTAACCCAGTTAGGTTTTGCAAAACTAACCCCGCATTCCCAAAGCATGCGCCATGTGTGATGGGGCTATCGAAAGGAGCTAGCCTGTTGATTATTAGCCCATTGGCCAGGGGTGTAATGCTGCCGGTTTGGGCCGGTTCGCCCGAAACAGTAGTAAAAAATGCTTTAAAAAGTTAAAAAAAAATAATTCTGACGATCAGCTGAACTGCGCGATGGTAGGAACTTTTTAAAAAAACGTTTCTTTAGCATTTGGGGGTCTGTTTTTAGCTCCCATGAGGCTTCCCTGAGGCCTGCTAGGCCAAAAATGGGGGAGGGGGGGGTGCTGTGAAATGAAGGAAGGAGGGAGGGAGAAAAAAAGGGATGGAAGGGAGGAAAAAAGAAAGCGATGGGAGAAAAAAAGGGAAGGGAGAAGGAAGGAAGGAAGGAAGGATAACAGCATAACAGAGTAACAAAGTTGGAAGGGACCTTGGAGGTCTTCTAGTCCAGCCCCCTACTCAAGCAGGGGAGCCTTCCCGAGTCCCTTTCGGGAGAGGGGGCGGTATATAAGTGCTAATAATAAATAAATAAATAAATATTTCAGACTGTCCAGTCTCCTCTTCAAGGCCTCCACTCACTGATGAAGCCCTTGCAACTTCTGGTGGCAACTTGTTCCACTGGTGAATTGTTCTCCCTGTCAGGAAATGTCTTCTCATTTTTAAACTGGTTCTCTCCTTGATTCATTTCCATTACTTTTTACTTCTTGACCTGCTTTTGGGTGCTTTGGAGAATCGGTTGACCCCCTCCTCCTCCTTTGGGGCAGCCCTTCCAATATTGGAAGATGCCATCCTGTCGCCCCTGGTTCTTCTCTATGTTAGATTAGACAAGCCAGGTTCCTGCAGCTATTCATGATACGGTTTGGCCTCCAGGCCTCTGAGTCTCTTTGCGAACAGACCGAGGGCAGCGGTCACCTTCCCCTCCAATAGACCTCCCATCTTCCAGGTCTCCCCCAAAACCCCTCGGATGGGCCACCAGCCTTGGGGTCCTGCTCGGGGGCTGCATCCCAGCACTTGAGCCCTTACCTAGGGGGATGTGGACAATGTTTTTGGGCTTCCTCAGCTCCAGCAGGAGTTCTTCCAGCCGTTCGATTCTGGTCTTCCGAGGTTTTGGAGCGGGGACCCTCAAGACCTGTGAGAAGACACGAAGAACGGTTGCAGGAATTGGGTCATTGTCTCGTTTAATGCAAAGGAGGACTAGGCGTGACGTGGTAGCAGCAGCATTCCAGTATTTGAGGGGCTGCCCCGAAGAAGAGGGAAGAGAAGATCAGGAAGAGAGGAGGAGAGAAGAAAAGAGAGGGAAGGGGAGAGAAGGAAGAAGGAAAAGGAGTGGAAGAAGGGAAGGCATAGAAAGAGAAGGAGAGAGGGAGGAAGTGTTCAGAAGAGAGGAGGAGAGGAGGAAGAAAGGGGGAAGGAGGGAAGGGATAGAAAGAGAAGGAGAGAAAGTAAGAGGGGAAGAGGAGTAGGGGAGAGGCAAAGGAAGAAGGAAAAGGAGGGGAGAGGAGGAAGGAAAGAAGTAGAGAAGGGAGGGAGGGTGGAAAGAAAAGAAGGTGATAATACAAAATAGGTCTATGGGATGGTAAGTGAAGCAACCCAGAATGTTTATTTTAACCCTTTATAGGGAAAAACAAATATGCAAAAGTGATAAACAGGAACAATAACTAGGTGAACGTATGTATACCTGTAACTATATATAAGAGAATAAACATAAAAACTTTAGAAAAAGACCTGTGAGAAGAGACAAAGAACGCTTGCAGGAATTGGGTCATTGTCTCGTTTAATGCAAAGGAGGACTAGGCGTGACGTGGTAGCAGCAGCATTCCAGTATTTGAGGGGCTGCCCCGAAGAAGAGGGAAGAGAAGATCAGGAAGAGAGGAGGAGAGAAGAAAAGAGAGGGAAGGGGAGAGAAGGAAGAAGGGAAAGGAGTGGAAGAAGGGAAGGCATAGAAAGAGAAGGAGAGGGAGGAAGAAGAGGAAGGGGGTCCATCTATCCTCCAAAGCCGCTGAAGGAAGGAAGGCAGGACAAGAAGCAACAGATGGAAACTCATCAAGGAGAGAAGAAGCAACCTGGAATTAAGGAGAAACTTCCTGACAATCACGACAATTAACCAGTGGAACAGCTGGCCACCAGAACGTGTGGAAGGTTTTTAAGAAGAGATTGGTCTGAAATGGTGTAGGGTCTCCTTAATGGGTCCACTTAATGACTGCAGGTTTACTTAATGACCGTGGTGATGTCCTGCTTAACGACCGGCACGACTGGCGACCTTTTCACCGAGAGGAGACGGAAGTTGGCTGGATCCAGGATGGGGATCGTCCCGGCCAACCCCTCCCCCACCCCCCAAAGGTCTCTGTGGCTCTCCTGACCTTCTTTTTGGCGGAGACGTAAGGCTTCTGGTAGGAATCCAGCCTGGCTTTGGGGTCGCGGTAGACCAGGGGGTAGCGCAGGGCCTTCTCCAACACTTGGACGTTGTGCTGTATTCCTGGTCCGAAGCAGAAATGGAGGAAACGTTGAATGAAGAGGGAAAAAAAACGGATTTCTCCCTTATCATTTAGGAGGGGAATCATCCGTTCTATTCTAGCCCTGATGATGTTACCTAGTGGGGTGATGAAACGTCTGCCAGAAAACAACCCAGCTCAGAGAGCAGTAAGGGCCCCACAGTCCTCCTCTTCCTCTTCCTCCTCCCTGCAAACCCCACTTCCTTCTAGTGCTGATAATGTCACCTAGTTGGGCCATGAAATGTCTGCAAGAAACCCACCCAGCTCAGAGAGCCCTGAGGGCCCAGATTTCAACCCTGATCTACCAAAATTCCTCCTCTTCTACCTCCTCCTTCTTCATTCCACAAACCACCCTCCCTCCTAGTACTGATGATGTTCCCTAGTTGGGCCATGAAACGTCTCCAAGAAAACCACCAGGCTCAGAGAGCACAAGGGACCTCAGAGTCCTCCTCCTCCACAAACCCTATCCACTTCTAGCACTGATGCTATTCCCTAGTTGGGTCATGAGATGTCTGCAAGAAAACCACCAGGCTCAGAGAGCATCAAGGACCCCATTGTCGCCGTCCTCCTCCCCACAAACCCCCCTCCCTTCTTGCACTGATGATGTTACCTAGTTGGGTCATGAAATGTCTGCATGAAAATAGCCAAGCTCAGAGACCACCAAGGACCCCATAATCTTCCTCCTCCTCCTCCTCCTTTCTTCTCCTCCTCCTCCACACAAGCCCCCCTCCCTTCTAGCATTGATGAGGTTCCCTAGTTGGGTCATGAAATGTCTGCATGAAAACAGTCAAGCTCAGAGACCACCAAGGACCCTGCAGTCCTCCTCCTCCTCCTCCTCCTCCTCCTCCTCCTTTCTTCTCCTCCTCCTCCACACAAGCCCCCCTCCCTTCTAGCACTGATGAGGTTCCCTAGTTGGATGTCTTTGATAAACCCTCCCATCAGGATCCTGTCAATCCCATGGCCATCTTCTTCCTTTGGACTGGACCCAAAGAGGGGGGTTGCCTCCCTTCTGATCTTTTTTTCTTAGGTACCCCACACAATCTGAAAATAACTCCTCCGAAGGCAGCCAATGGGGGCCCCCACCCACAACGAGCGGCAAAAAGGGCCCAACTTACCTTTCGGCTCAACAAAATCCGATCCGGGGTCCCCTCCCAGCAGCTCTTCGTAACCCCTCAACTTCTCCGGCACGTTGAGGATCACCTTCCCCGGGCTCAAACGGGACCCCCTGGAATGGAGAGAGTCCTGGACCTTGCCCCCCCCAAAAGAAGGAAAGCGGGGAAAAAGCGATCATGACAAACTCAGGTTGTTTTCAAAGGATGCTGACTTTCAAGGTCGGAATAAGAGAATAACAGAGTTGGAAGGGACCTTGGAGGTCATCTAGTCCAACCCCGTGCTCAAGCAGGAGACCCTGCACCGCTTCAGACAAACGGCTGTCCAGTCTTTTCTTAAAAACCTCCAGTGATAAAAGCACCACAACTCTGGGATGTTGGCTGTTCCATAGATCTGTTGGTGTGTCAATCATCTATCAATCATGTCTGTCTGTCTATCTTCTATCATCCATTCATCAATCATCCATCCATCAATCATCCATCTATTCATCCATCCATCCATCCATCCATCCATCCATCCATCCATCCATCCATCCATCCATCCATCTATCTATCTTTCTATCTATCTATCTATCCTTCTATCTATATACAGTATCTATCTATCTATCTATCTATCTATCTATCTATCTATCTATCTATCTATCTATCTATCTATCTCTATCTTATCTATCTATATCATCTATCTATCTTTTTATTTATCTATCTATCATCTATCTATCTAATCTATCTTTACCATCCATCATCCATCCATCTATCTATCTATCTATCTTTACCATCCACTAACTATCTATCTATCTATCTATCATCTATCTATCTATCTATCTATCTATCTATCTATCTATCTATCTATCATCTATCTATCTCTCTATATCTATCTATCTATCTATCATCTATCTATCTATCTATCTATCTATCTATCTATCTATCTTTACCATCCACTAACTATCTATCTATCTATCATCTATCTATCTATCTATCTATCTATCTATCTATCATCTATCTATCTCTCTATATCTATCTATCTATCTATCATCTATCTATCTATCTATCTATCATCTATCCATCCATCCATCCATCCATCTCTCTCTCTCTCTCTCTCTGTCTCTCTCTCTCATCCATCCATCCATCCATCTATTCACAACTTCTGGAGAGAAGCTGTCATTCATCTCAGGGATCTTACATTGCTATCTGAGCTGTTTCTTTCTTAATTTCAATGTATATATTGTCTTTCAGCTTTATATATATATATATTATGATATAGTTTTTATTGGATGGTAAGCCATCCCACATTCCTGCAATGTGGAGAGCGGGTTTTGGGTAGGGGTTAAAGTGCTGGCTTAGAAACCAGGAGACGGGGAGTTCTAATCCCACCTTAGGCATGAAAGCCAACTTTGTGACTGTGGGCCAATCACCAGGAGACGGGGAGTTCTAGTCCCACTTTAGGAAAGGAAACAAACTGGGTGATTTTGTGCCAATCACCAGGTGTCAGTGAGTTCTAGTCCTGCCTGAGGTATGAAACCTGGTTGGGAGACTTTGGACCAATCACCAGGAGACGGGGAGTTCTAGTCCTGCCTTGGGCACAAAAGATATCAGGATGACTTTGGGCCAATCACCAGGAGACGGTGAGTTCTAGTCCCACCTTAGGCATGATTCACTTAAGAGCTGTGGCAGGGAAGGTGGAAAAATGGGGCAAAGCTTCCCTTTACAACTGTCTCGCTTAGCAACAGAGAGATTTTGGGGCTCAACTGTGGTCGTTAGGTGAGGACCACCTGTAATCTGGCGTCTTGCCAGCTCACCCACCTGTGTTATGAAGATGGGTTCGAAGGCGGTTCTTCCGATGCCCATCAGCACCTCCTCCACCGTGGCATCGTCCTCCTCGGGTTCGGGAGGCAAGGCGTAGGATTGGACCTGGGCAAAGAGTTCGGACAGGTCCCCAGAAAGGGATGGCGAGGGTGGGACGAACAGTTGCGTAGACATTCGCCCCGGGGACAAATCCACCAAGGTCGAGCTCTCCTGCTCATCTTCCACCGGAGAAGTTCTTGGAGATCCAGGATATTCTTCTTCCTCTGAGGAACCCAACAGATTCAGCTCCTGGAACGCCGAGGTGGAGAGCTGGGAATCTTCCTCTTCTGAAGAAGTGAGGGGCAAGGCCACCTCTGGGAGGTCCCCTGACCCAGCGAACTGGACCCCTTCTTCTGGTAACTCCTCCCTGCTGGGGAAGGAGACGGGCACGGGCTCCTCCTGGTCTTCATCTTCTGCAGATGATCCCCTGGAGGGGAGGTCCTTTTCCTCCGAAAGGGATCGGGCGACGGGTGAAAGAGGCCCACCCAAGTCTTCTTCTCCCAGGCCTTCAGAAGATACCAGCGGTTCGGATGCTTCCTCTTCCAGCAGAGACGTTGCCATGGGTGCCGACTGAGTCAGCTCTCCACCAGAAGTGCTTCTATCTTCTTCTTCTTCTCCTTCTCCTTCGTCGTCGTCTTCTGACCCAACAATCTGAAGAGATTCCGACCTGTCCCGTTCCTCCAAAGGCGAGTTTGGAGGAGTAAGGGGTTGCAACGGTATCTCCGGTAGAGGTTCTCCTGAAGACGTCCTCGCGTAAGGGAAGGATTCTGACCCATCCTCTGCCAGAGCCGGAGGCTCAGCCGGAAGGTGGCCCGAGGCAGGGGTCTCCGTTGGGGGCGGCAACCCAGGTGGACCTCCCGAAGCCAATGCAGACGGGCGATGGGGAGCCTCCGAAGGGCTCTGCCCCAACCGCGTCCGAGACGAAGCAGCTTTCCCACCAAGGATCTGGTCCACGGAAGTCTCCCATGGGAGGTCACTCCCGTAGGAAGTCCTCTCCAGGGAGGACGAAGGGCTGAAGACTTCGTTGTACAGGGAGCTCAGAGACATGTTGGCCGACCGCTCCTCCGACCGGAGAGGAGACAGGATGGGCTGGTCGGGATTGTAGGGTAGAGAAAAGGATCCGTTGTCCAGGGATCTGAGTCTCGTGTCGGGATCCAGGTCGGCCCCCGTCCACAGCTGCCAGAATGTGGTCTCCGCAGCCGTTTCGGACGGCAAGGGCCGCTTTCGGACCTTGGGGAGCCGGGATTTGATCTAGAGAGAGAGAGAAAGAGAGAGAGAAAATTGGGGGGAATTTGTGACCACAGGAGACTCCGCCTTCTGAAGTCCACCTACAGGTTCCTCTTGAAGCATCTCAGGACTTTAGAAGGGAATCTCTGAAGCTCAGGGTTGAAACGAGGGATCTTTGGGGCTTTCTCAGCTGGGTGGTTTTGTTGCAGACGTTTCATGACCCAACTATGTAACGTCATCAGTGCTAGAAGGGAATGTGTGTGGAGAGGAGAAGGAGAATTATGGGGTCCTTGGTTCTCTCTGAGCTGAGTGGCTTTCTGGGAGACGTTTCAGGACCCGACTAGGGAACCTCATCAGTGCTAGAAGGGAATGGAGTTTGTAGAGAGGAAGAGGAGAATTATGGGGTCCTTGGTGCTCTCTGAGCTGAGTGGCTTTCTGGGAGACGTTTCAGGACCCAGCTAGATAATGCCATCAGTGCTAGAAGGGAATGTGTGTGTGGAGAGGAGGAGGAGATGAGCACCGCCCCCTAGAATCAGGAACAACTAGCGCATATCATATTTTTCAGAGTATAAGACACACCTTTCTTCCCCCCCTAAAAGAGGGTGAAAATTTGGGTGCGTCTTATGCACTGAATGTAGCCCCACCCACTCACTGGCCCCCACACTTTGGCCTCTGCCTCTCAACAATTTGCCTCCTTGCAGTTAACGGGGAAAATGGGGCTTGCAAAGGCGGCAATAGAGCTATGGCAATCCCTGCAGCCTGAAACAGCTGATCATTGGGAGGCCCTGCTGAAAGTGAAAGTGAAAGTGGCTGTTTGCTGCAAGGAGGCCAATTGCTGGGAGGCAGAGGCAGATATTTTCCCCTTTCTAATCAGGCTAAACCAGGGGTGTCCAAACTTGGGAACTTTAAGACTTGTGGACTTCAACTCCCAGAATTCCCCAGCCAGCCATGCTGGCTGGGGAATTCTGGGAGTTGAAGTCCACAAGTCTTAAAGTTCCCAAGTTTGGACACCCCTGGGCTAAACTGAAACAGGCTGTTGGCTGTTTGCTGCAAGGAGGGAAGTCAATAACTATAAACGCCTATAGAATGTTCAAATTATTAGACCTATTTTTTAAAGACTGCTTTATTATTGTTCTAGACAGCTTAACAAAATGAAGGAGCTTTTTTAAAATAAATGCTTGATCTGAAGAGGCCCCGTGCTTTTGTATCTTCTTTTAAATAGCAGAGAATAACTTATATACTTCCAGAAACCCTCATCAATTTTAACAGCCTCTGTACAAGTATAGTCTGAAATGTAACAGCGTCCTGTTGTCTAATCAGACCCCTGGGTCATGTTTGGAGTAGATCTATTTAAATAATTGGGAGGGGTTAGTGTGACTACATTTAAGAAAACTTTCTGGCATTCATATACTGCCATAAAGTACATTTCTCCAATTCTTTGCTATTTCTATGGGCCAGAAACGCACCACAAACCATGTATATTGGCTATGCTGTTTGCTGTTTGTTGCAAGGAGGCAAATTGCTGGGAGGCAGAGGGAGATTTCCTCTCCTTCTTTTCCTCCCCAAAAGCTTATACTTTGTCTTATACTTTGCAGCGTCTCATATTCTGAAAAATAAGGTATGTGCGAGGGGAACCTTCACCTTTGCCACCCATGTTTTTCAAAGTTTGTACCTTTCGGCTGGCTTTGACGGGGATGAAAACCCGTGGCTTCTCCAGCTTGGAAACTTTTTTCCTAACCAGCTTAATCCCTAGTTTGTCTTGGAGGAAACTGGTCAGCAGAGGTGGGTCCCCTTGAGGAAGAGGGGAGGAGAAGAGAGGAGAAGAGAAAGGTTATTTTTTTAAACACCTGGCAAGAAAAATGTTCTCTTCGTTTGCGAAGAATTTAAAAACCGGACACAAAACAACCGTTCCAACTTACAACAGACCCCAAAATGGTTATTTATGATGCGGAGTCCGAGTTCTGACAGCTGTCCTCCGTCCTTACTGCCCTGCATCCACGTGACCGCATTTCGAACCCTGGGCAAACCAACCATCCCCAAGAAAATGTTGATCATGGAATGACTCGCTTAATGACTGGCATGACTTACAATCAAGGAGAGAAGCAACTTAGAACTGAGGAGAAACTTCCTGACAGTGAGAACAATGAATCAGTGGAACAGAATTTGCCTCCAGAAGTTGTGAATGCCCCAACACTGGGAGTCTTTAAGAAGATGTTGGATAGCCATTTGTCTGTATAGGGTTTCCTGCCTAGGCAGGGGGTTGGACTAGAAGACCTCCAAGGTCCCTTCCAACTCTGCTATTGTATAGTATTGTTAATTCGGGGCTCGATTGCAGCTGAATCGGAGGAAGAGGAGGAAGAGGGGGACGAGGAGGAGGAGGAGGAGGAGGAGGAGGAGGCATGGGAATCAGGATCACTATTGAGGCGAGCTGGGAGCTCCGAGGGGGAAGAGGGAATGGAGCTGGCATAGAGAGAGAGAGAGAGACAGAGACAGAGACAGAGGCGGAGCCTGGGCTGTCAATCAGCCCTCAGAGAGAGAGTCAAGAGCCCCCAGGTCTGGAGGGGGCTGATGAGGAAGAGGAGGAACAGCTGGGTCCAGTGCCTGACCCGCAAATGCACAGATGGCAACAACAATCCCTTGTGCAACCATTCGAAATGACAAGCGGCACTGGGGAAAAAACGTGACTTAGGACTGTTTTTTTTTTACACTTATGACCATCGTAGCCTGCGATCAAAACCAAGAAGCTATGGCAACCGGCTCCTGTTTACGACGGTCGCTGTGTCCGTGTGTCCGTGTGTATGTGTGTGTGACCTTCTGGCAAGTAAAGTCAATGATTCGCTTAACGACCATGCGACTAACTTAACTGCAGTGATTTGCTTAACGATTGTGGCAAGCAAGGTCATAAAAAAGGAGCCAAACTCAACAATTTTCTCACTCAGCAACGGAGGTTTTGGGCTCGGTTGTGGTCGTACGTCGAGGACTACCTGTGCAGCGATGGACATCCTTTCCCCAAGATGGAAAGGAACAGATTTTAAGAAACCCCCTCTAAATTTCTCCTCTCTCTTTGCTGCATTTCAGGGGGCAAAAGGCCAAAAGAGACAGACGGTCCCTGTTCTGCCCCAGGGAAGCCCCCCCCCCCGTTCCCCCCGGCAGGCGGTACCGCTTCTGGATGTGGTGAAGGGGTTGCCGTAGAAGGTCAGCTCTGTCAGGGAGGGGAAGAGGGCTACGGCCAGCAAGTCTTCTTCGTTTTCGATCTGCAAATCAAAAGACGGAGAGGCTGTTCAGGCGGAGGGTGCAGCGGCACTGATGGTGTTAGCTAGTTGGGTCATGAAACGGCTGCAAGAAAACTATGCAGCTCAGAAAGCAGTAAGGGCCCCACCTCCTCTTCCTTCCTCCTCCTCTTCCTCCTCTTGCAAACCCCCCTCCCTTCTAGCACTGATAATGTTCCCTAGTTGGGTCACGAAACATCTGCAACAAAACCACCCAGCTCAGGGAGCATCAAGGATCCCATAATTCTCCTCCTCCTCCTCCTCTTCTTTCCCCTCCTCCTTGCAAAATCTATTCCCTTCTAGCACTGATGATATTCCCTAGTTGGGTCACGAAACGTCTGTAAGAAAACCACCCAGCTCAGAGAGTACCAGGGAACTTTTGTGGTCATGACCTACTTTAAGAACAACAAAGGTTTCTACAGACAAAACCACAATTGCGTCATAAGGTCACGTGTGACCCACCCGTCTCTTGTGGCCAATTCCTCCATGGAAGGAATCGAAGCCAAAGCCCTAAACTCCTCCACAAGGCTTCCACCCCCTCGCTGGCATAGCTATGTGGAGGACAGTTGGGGAACCAAATAATCCCAGTGGGCTTTCAGAAAAAGCACTTTTGGGAGAACCATGACCTGGATAATGGAGCATCTTCCAAGTTCCTCGCCATTTCCAGGTGCCCCGTGTCCCTCCCGTGGTTGCAAAAGATCCACCTGTCTTGGAGTAAGATCTAAAGACAACACCCGTCACCTGGTTGTTGGCGAGGCTGAGGAACCTCAGCTCCGGTAAGGGAAGGAGGAACTCCATGCTGATGTTGGGACAGGGGACCTTGGAATCCTCCACAGGGGCTGGAGGCCTTTCCTGGAAGAGAGACAAGGAGAAGAACTGAACCTGCGCAGACACCTGGGACAATCCCTGGCTGGAGACGGCAGCCACACCCCCAAGAATCGGAAGCCAAGGAAAGCTCACCTGAGACGTTTCTTCTGGAGGTCTGGCCTGAAAGACGACCTCTGTGGAAGGACACAAATAACACCAGGGGGCTTGGAAGGAGAAGGCAGTCGCTCCTGGGATGCCAACAAGGCTAAACCCGTTTTGGATCGTGGCCGAAAGGACTTCTGGGAAGGTTAGCAACCTCCAGGCTTCCCTGCAGGCTCCGCTTTGTCACCATAGTTGATGTAGACATCAAGGAAAATCCTGGGATTAAGGTTCCTTCTCCCCTTCGTTACCCACTGCAGCAACCTCCCCCTCCTCCTCTCAAATCTCTCCCTTCTCTCTCTCTCTCTCTCTCTCTCTCTCTCTCTCTCATCCATCCATCCATCTCTCCATCTGTCTGTCCATCTGCCCATCTATCATCTATTCATCTCTGTCTCTCCCTATCTATCTATCCATCCTCTGTATCTATCCTCTCTCCATCCTTCCATCCATCCATCCATCCATCCATCCATCCATCCATCCATCCATCCATCTCTAATCTATTGCTTGTCACCTGTCTCATCTATCTGCCTCTATCTATCTATCTATCTATCTATCTATCTATCTATCTATCTATCTATCTATCATCTATCTATCTATCCATCCATCCATCCATCCATCCATCCTCTATCTCTGTCTATCCTCCCATCCATCCATCCATCTATCTCTAATCTATTGCTTGTCACCTGTCTCATCTATCTGCCAATATCTATCTATCTTTCTATCTTTCTATCTTTCTTTCTGTCTTTCTGTCTGTCTATCTATCTATCTATCATCTATCTATCTATCTATCTATCTATCTATCTATCTATCTATCTATCTATCTATTCTATCCATCCAAATTCTCTCATATCTCTCCCATCCATCCATCCATCCATCTCTAATCTTGCTTGTCATCTATCTCATCTATCTGCCCATTAATCCACCAATCCAACCAAGCTCAGAGAGACCAAAGACCCCACCGTTCCCCTTCTCCACTTCACAACCCCACCTCCCTTCTAGCACTGATGATATTACCTAGTTTGGTAATGAAATGTCTGCAAGAAAACCACCCAGCTCAGAGAGCACCACGGACCCCACCTGGCTAAAGTGAAGGCCTTCCACAGAAATCTAAAAGTGGAATGTGTGATAAACAGGCATCTGGAAAGGACCCTTTTAGGGAGCAAAGGATCCCTAAAATAAATAAAATCAAATATATTTACTAAAACCAAATATCTCCTTAGCAAGTGGGTGGATAAAAGGTTTCTTTACCGCTTTGAGAGGGCTCCCAAGAAATAACTAGAATGCCACCCCAAGAACCCACGAGAGAAAGAAAATAAGTAAGAGCAACAATGGAAAGGAGGGAGGAAGAGGAGGGAAAGGAAGAAAAGGTGAAGCAGAGGAAGTAAGGGAGGGGGAGTCAGAGTAGGGGAGAGGGTAAGAAGGAGGAGAGGAGAGGAGGAGGGGGGGAAAGGGAAAGGAAGAAGAAAAAAGGAAGGAGAGAAGGAGAAGGCAGAGAAGGCAGAAGGAGAAAGGTGGTTGCGAAAGAAGATGGAGATACGGGGTGGCAAGAAAGTGGCCCCAACTGTGTTTTCCATATTTGTAAGAAGAGGGTGATAAAAGTCCATAGTTAATAGATAAATGTTCATAGCATTTACAAGAATGTATCTTGGGGAATGTACAGTATAAGAAAGGAATTTATAATACCAGAAACTGAGAGGGTTCCCAAGGAAGAGAGAAATGCATCCCACCCCGAGTGAGGAAATATTACTTTTTGCGTCTCGAAGGAGGCCCCCACCTGTCTTCTCTGGGTCCTGGATGTTTTGAGTTATAACGTAACTGTACGGATGGTTCAGCCTCGGGGACCGATCCAGGGGACGCTTGGAGGGAGAGTTTTTCCGGCAACGTAAGCCTGCCCGGATGCCCGACTTTGCCGATAAAGGATGGATGGAGAAGTGATCGTGGCCCAAGTAATGGAGGTAGGGAACCTCCTTAATCCCGTTTTTGTCCAGGTTCAGCTGCTTTAGCCTGAGGAGAGAAAAAGCATCACTTCTCAGTTCATTACGGCACAGAAAATTGGGGGGGGGGGGCCAACCCAAGCCACCCTTAGCGCCCTCTGCCATCTCTATCCTCTCTTAGAGAAAGCTCAAAAAGGATGGGGAAGTCGTCCCATTGGGGGTACAGCAGGCAAAGGTCTGTAGGAGAGATTCTCCATCATCCAGGTCGTCCCAAAAGGACTTTTTCTTTCAGGAGGCAAATGGACTTTCTTGGTTTTTTTCCTTTTGAAGACGTTTCGCTCCTCATCCAAGAAGCTTCATCAGCTCCGATTGGATGGGGAGGGGGGGAGATTGATACTCCTTGCAGAGAGCTGGTTATTAGCGCTCTTGTTGTTGAAGCCGCTTGGAGGTTTCTCTGTGCATCCATGGTGGCGCAGTGGCTAGAAGGCAGCATTGCAGGCTCACTCTGCCCACTGCCAGCAGTTCGATCCTGACCGGCTCCAGATTGACTCAGCCTTCCCTCCTTCCGATGTGGGTCAAATGAGGAGCCAGATGGTTGGGGGCAAGAGAGGCTGACTCTGTAAACTGCTCAGAGAGGGCCAGAAAGCACTTTGAAGCGGTATATAAGTCAAAGTGCTATTGCCCTTCCTTCCTTCCTTCTTCCCCATTCTCCTTCCTTCCTTCCTTCCTTCCTTCCTTCCTTCTTCCCCTATTCTCTTTCCTTCCTTCCTTCCCCCATTCTCCTTCCTTCCTTCCTTCCTTCCATATTGGCACAGTGGTTGAGAATGCAGTACTCCAGGCTAATTCACTCCTGACTGGCTCCAGGTTGACTCATCCTTCCGTCCTTCCGTCCTTCCGAGGTGGGTCAAATGAGGACCCAGATTGTTGGAGGAAAGAGGCTGACTCTGTAAACTGCTCAGAGAGGGCTGGGAAGCACTTTGAAGAGGTATATAAGTCTAAGGGCTATTGCCTTTCGTTCTTCTTCCCCCATTCTCCTTCCTTCCTTCCTTCCTTCCTTCCTTCCTTCCTTCCTTCCTTCCTTCCTTCCTTCCTTCCTTCTTCCCCATTCTCCTTCCTTCCTTCCTTCCTTGTTGGCAGAGTGGTTGAGAATGCAGTACTGCAAGCTAATTCATTGCTCACTGCTAGCAGTTCGATCCTGACTGGCTCAGGGTTGACTCAGCCTTCCGTCCTTCCGAGGAGGGTAAAATGAGGACCCAGATTGTTGGGGGCAACAGGCTGACTGTAAACCGCTCGGAGAGGGCTGCAAAAGTACTGTGAAAGTACTGTGAAGTGGTAAATAAGTCTTAAATGCTATGGCTATGGCTGTAAACCTGGGCATTTATCAATGACTTTCAAAAAGAGTGCTCTGACTGGAGGGCGGGGAGCGCATTCAAAGCGTGTTCACACTATGCTGTCAGAGCTGAAGAAGCTTCCTGGATGAGAAGCGAAACGTCTTCAAAGAAAAAACAAGGAAGTCCAGTTGCCTCTAGAAAAAGCCCCTTTGGGACAACCCTGACCTGGATGACGGAGAATCTCTACAGACTTTGAGCTACACAAGTTGGGGTGAAGACCCTTGGAATGGCGTGGGAGAAGGAATGGATCTTCAGAGGAAAAATGGCAGACTACAGGAACCATTTGCCCCACTCAGGGGACCCTGAGGACACAGATAAAACCTCCAAGTGGCCTCAAGGACCCTCTCAAAGGGTGCAAAGGACCAGCTGCCTGCAAGGAGCATCAATCCTTCCCTTCCCCACCATCCAGTCAGAGCTGAAGAAGCTTCTGGGATGAGAAGCGAAACGTCTTCAAAAGAAAAAACAAGAAAGTTCAGTTGCCTCCTGAAAAAAGCACCTTTGGGACAACAGCACGTGACTGACTTTGTCAATCCCAACTGGCCAATTTGCAGTTCTCAAAGACTGTCAATTTTAATTCCAACTTCCGTGTGGGAAGATTGTGTCTATTGGTGGGGCAACAAGAAAGAAGACAGATTGGAAGTTTCATCCCAGGTTTGATGTCTGCAAGACGTACGGAGCTTCTCTTACTTGGAGAGAAAAGTCAAAGGAATGTTGGCCTGTAGCCGCCACAAACGCCAAGCAGCTCGGTCAAAACAGAATTTAACAGAATAACAAAGATGGAAGGGACCTTGGAGGTCTTCTAGTCCAACCCTCTGCTCAAGCAGGAGGCCCTACCCCTTTCTGGACAAATGGTTGTCCAATCTCTTCTTAAAAGCCTCCAGTGTTGGAGCCCCCACAACATCTGGAGGGAAGCTGTTCCCCTGATTAATTGTTATCCATGTCAGAAAATTCCTCCTTAATTCCAGGTTGTTTCTTTCTTTGATTACTTTCCATCCATTGCTTCTTGTCCTGCCCTCGGGTGCTTTGGGGAATAATTTCACCCCCTCTTCTTTGGGGCAGCCCCTGAGATATTGGAAGACTGCTATCATGTCCCACCTACTCTTTCTCTTTGATAGAGCAGGCATCCCTAGTTCCCTCAATCAGAATAAAGAATACCAGAGATGGAAGGACCTTGGAGGTCTTCTAGTCCAAACCCCTGCCTAGGCGGGAAACCCTACACCACTTCAGACAACTAGTTGCCAATTTCTTCTTTAAAACTTCCAGTGTTGGAGCATTCACAACTTCTGGAGGTAAGTTGTTGCACTGGTTAATTCTTCTCACTGTCAGGAAATTCCCCCTCAGTTCTAGGTGGCTTCTCTCCTTGATGAGTTTCCCTTCAAAAAGCTCTTGGTCAGGGATCTTTGAGAGGATACGAACCGGTCCGCTCTCGCCTACCTTCGAAGGTTGGCCAAACTGAGAAAGACCCTGGAGTCGGACAGATGGTTGTCATCTAGGAGCAAGACCTCCAACGCTGGGAATCTCGGGAAGTTCCCGCTGTTGACAGAAAGAGAAAATGTCTACTGGCCACTCCAGGCCTCTCTCTGCTGTTTCTCCTTCCTTCCTTCCTTCCTTCCTCCCCTTCTACTCTCCCACCTTCTCTTTCTTGGGGAATTGAGACAAAAGTCCGAGTTTCACCTCCAGAGGAAAATCCACTCAAGTCCAAAGAGGAATTCTGGGATAGATGGGTAACTCTCATATGGCTCTCTACCTACTTCTCTCGGCTGTCTCCGGAGGATGGATGGATGGACAGACAGACAGACATACAGATGGATGGATAGGTAGGTGGTTGGGTGGGT